>NW_024470783.1:181122-487322 GCF_017639515.1 Carcharodon carcharias | reverse complement strand
CAGACACAGACACAAAACACACACTCATACTCTCATTCACTCTCTCACACATAAACAGAGACACAAGACACACACTCATACTCTCTCAATCACTCTCATGCACACACACACACACACACAAAATACACACTCATACTCTCTCTCACTCACTCTCTCTCACACACACAGACACAAAACACACACTCATACTCTCTCTCACTCACTCTCTCTCACACACACAGACACAAAACACACACTCATAATCTCTCTCACTCACTGTCAGTCACTCGCAGACACAAAACACACACCCATACTCTCTCTCACTCACACAGATAGACACAAAACACACACTCATACTCTCTTTCACTCACTCTCACACACATAACCACACAGACACAAAACACACACTCAAAATCTCTCTCACTCACTCTCACTCACACACAGATGGACACAGACACAAAACACACACTCATACTCTCTCTCACTCTCTCTATCGCACACAGACACAAAACACACACTCATACTCTCACTCACTCTCACTCAAAAACAGACACAAAACACACACTCATACTCTCTCTCACTCTCTCTCACACACACAGACACAAAATACACACTCATACACTCTTTCACTCACTCTCACTCACACACAGACGGACACAAAACACAAACTCATTCTCTCTCTCACTCTATCACACACAGACACAAAACACACACTCATACTCTCACTCACTCTCACACAAACACAAACACAAAACACACACTCATACTCTCACTCAATCACTCACACACACACAGACACAAAACACACACTCATACTCTCTCTCACTCACTCTCTCACACACAGACACAAAACACACACTCATACTCTCTCTCACTCACTCTCACTTACACACACAGACACAAAACAAACACTCATACTCTCTCTCAATCACTCTCACACACATACACACACAGACACCAAACACACACTCATACTCTCTCTCACTCACTCTCTCACACACAGACACAAAACACACACTCATAATCTCTCTCACTCACTCTCTCACACACAGACACAAAACACACACTCATACAATCTCTCACTCACTCTCACACACAGACACAAAACACACACTCATACTCTCTCTGACTCACTCTCACTCACACACATAGACACAAAACACACACTCATACTCTCTCTCACTCACTCTCACTCACACACAGATGGAAACAGACAAAAAAACACACACTCAAACTATCTCTCACTCTCTCTCTCACACACACACACAGACACAAAACACACACTCATACTCTCTCTCTTTGACTCTCACACACACACACAGACACTAAACACACACTCATACTCTCATTCACTCACTCTCTCTCAAACAGACACAAAACACACACTCATACTCTCACTCACTCTCACTCACTCACAGACACAAAACACACACTGATACTCTCTCTCACTCACACACACACACACAAAACACACTCATGCTCTCTCTCTCTCACTCTCTCACACACAGACACAAAACAAACACTCATACTCTCTCTCACTCACTCTCTCACACACAGACACAAAAGACACAATCATACTCACTCTCACTCACTCTCTCAGACACAGACACAAAACACACACTCATACTCTCTCTCACTCAATCTCTCAGACACAGACACAAACACACGCTCATACTCACTCTCATTCACTCTCTCACACACAGACACAAAAGACAAACTCATACAGTCACTCACTCTCTCACACATACACAGAGACACAAGACACGCACTCATACTCTCTCAATCACTCTCACGCCCACACACACACAGACACAAAATACACACTCATACTCTCTCTCGCTCACTCTCTCACAAACACACAGACACAAAACACACACTGATACTCTCTCTCACTCTCTCACTCACACACACACACACAAAACACACACTCATACTCTCTCTCACTCACTCTCTCACACACAGACACAAAACACACACTTATACTCTCTCTCACTCACTCTCTCACACACAGACACAAAACACACGCTCATACTCTATCTCACTCACTCTCTCACATACAGACACAAAAGACACAATCATACTCACTCTCAATCACTCTCTCAGACACAGACACAAAACACACCTTCATACTCTCATTCACTCTCTCACACATAAACAGAGACACAAGACACACACTCATACTCTCTCAATCACTCTCATGCACACACACACACACAGACACAAAATACACACTCATACTCTCTCTCACTCACTGTCTCACACACACACAGACACAAAACACACACTCATACTCTCTCTCACTCACTCTCTCTCACACACACAGACACAAAACACACACTCATACTCTCTCTCACTCACTGTCACTCACTCGCAGACACAAAACACACACTCAAAATCTCTCTCACTCACTCTCACTCACACACAGATGGACACAGACACAAAACACACACTCATACTCTCTCTCACTCTCTCTCACACACACAGACACAAAATACACACTCATACTCTCTTTCACTCACTCTCACTCAGACACAGACGGACACAAAACACAATCTCATACTCTCTCTCACTCTCTCTATCGCACACAGACACAAAACACACACTCATACTCTCACTCACTCTCACTCAAAAACAGACACAAAACACACACTCATACTCTCTCTCACTCACTCTCACACACACAGACACAAAATACACACTCATACACTCTTTCACTCACTCTCACTCACACACAGACGGACACAAAACACAAACTCATTCTCTCTCTCACTCTCTCTATCACACACAGACACAAAACACACACTCATACTCTCACTCACTCTCACACAAACACAAACACAAAACACACACTCATACTCTCACTCAATCACTCACACACACACAGACACAAAACACACACTCATACTCTCTCTCACTCACTCTCTCACACACAGACACAAAACACACACTCATACTCTCTCTCACTCACTCTCACTTACACACACAGACACAAAACAAACACTCATACTCTCTCTCAATCACTCTCACACACATACACACACAGACACCAAACACACACTCATACTCTCTCTCACTCACTCTCTCACACACAGACACAAAACACACACTCATAATCTCTCTCACTCACTCTCTCACACACAGACACAAAACACACACTCATACAATCTCTCACTCACTCTCACACACAGACACAAAAAACACACTCAAACTCTCTCTGACTCACTCTCACTCACACACATGGACACAAAACACACACTCATACTCTCTCTCACTCACTCTCACTCACACACAGATGGAAACAGACACAAAACACACACTCAAACTATCTCTCACTCTCTCTCTCACACACACACACAGACACAAAACACACACTCATACTCTCTCTCTTTGACTCTCACACACACACACAGACACTAAACACACACTCATACTCTCATTCACTCACTCTCTCTCAAACAGACACAAAACACACACTCATACTCTCACTCACTCTCACTCACTCACAGACACAAAACACACACTGATACTCTCTCTCACTCACACACACACACAAAAAACACACTCATGCTCTCTCTCTCTCATTCTCTCACACACAGACACAAAACAAACACTCATACTCTCTCTCACTCACTCTCTCACACACAGACACAAAACACACGCTCATACTCTATCTCACTCACTCTCTCACACACAGACACAAAAGACACAATCATACTCACTCTCACTCACTCTCTCAGACACAGACACAAAACACACACTCATACTCTCTCTCACTCAATCTCTCAGACACAGACACAAACACACGCTCATACTCACTCTCATTCACTCTCTCACACACAGACACAAAAGACAAACTCATACAGTCACTCACTCTCTCACACATACACAGAGACACAAGACATGCACTCATACTCTCTCAATCACTCTCACGCCCACACACACACAGACACAAAATACACACTCATACTCTCTCTCGCTCACTCTCTCACAAACACACAGACACAAAACACACACTCATACTCTCTCTCACTCACTCTCTCTCACACACACAGACACAAAACACACACTCATACTCTCTCTCACTCACTGTCACTCACTCGCAGACACAAAACGCACACTCATACTCTCTCTCACTCACACAGTTAGACACAAAACACACACTCATACTCTCTCTCACTCACTCTCACACACATACACACACAGACACAAACATACACTCATACTCTCTCTCACTCACTCTCACTCACACACAGATGGAAACAGACACAAAACAAACACTCAAACTATCTCTCACTCTCTCTCTCACACACACACACAGACACAAAACACACACTCATACTCTCTCGCTTTGACTCTCACACACACACACAGACACTAAACACACACTCATACTCTCACTCAATCACTCTCTCTCAAACAGACACAAAACACACACTCATACTCTCACTCACTCTCACTCACTCACAGACACAAAACACACACTGATACTCTCTCTCACTCTCTCTCTCACTCACACACACACACAAAACACACTCATGGTCTCTCTCACTCACTCTCTCACACACAGACACAAAACAAACACTCATACTCTCTCTCACTCACTCTCTCACACACAGACACAAAACACACGCTCATACTCTATCTCACTCACTCTCTCACACACAGACACAAAAGACACAATCATACTCACTCTCACTCACTCTCTCAGACACAGACACAAAACACACACTCATACTCTCTCTCACTCAATCTCTCAGACACAGACACAAACACACACTCATACTCTCTCTCACTCACTCTCTCACACACAGACACAAAAGACACACTCATACCCTCACTCACTCTCTCACGCATAAACAGAGACACAAGACACGCACTCATACTCTCTCAATCACTCTCATGCCCACACACACACAGACACAAAATACACACTCATACTCTCTCTCGCTCACTCTCTCACAAACACACAGACACGAAACACACACTCATAATCTCTCTCACTCACTCTCTCTCACACACAAAGACACAAAACACACACTCATACTCTCTCTCACTCACTGTCACTCACTCGCAGACACAAAACGCACACTCATACTCTCTCTCACTCACACAGATAGACACAAAACACACTCTCATACTCTCTGTCACTCACTCTCACTCACACACAGAGGGACACAGACACAAAACACGCACTCATACTAGCTCTCACTCACTATCTCACACACACACACAGACACAAAACACACACTCATACTCACTCTCACTAACTCTCACACACACACACAGACACAAAACACACACTCATAATCTCACTCACTCACTCTCTCTCACACAGACACAAAACACACACTCATACTCTCTCTCACTCACTCTCACTCACTCATAGACACAAAACAAAACCTCATCCTCTCACTCACACAGATAGACACAAAACACA
The DNA here is from genome assembly GCF_017639515.1 of Carcharodon carcharias. Classification (NCBI taxonomy): domain Eukaryota; kingdom Metazoa; phylum Chordata; class Chondrichthyes; order Lamniformes; family Lamnidae; genus Carcharodon; species Carcharodon carcharias. The sequence continues at coordinate 481,906 of NW_024470783.1, read as the reverse complement.
CACTCATACTCTCTCTCACTCACTCATACACACACACACAGACACAAAACACACACTCATACTCTCTCTCACTCTCTCAAACACACAGACACAAAACAATCATTCATACTCTCTCTCACTCTCTCAAACGCACACTGACACAAAACACACACTCATACTCTCTCTCACTAACTCTCACTCACACACAGATGGACAAAGACACAAAACACACACTCATGCTCCCTCTCACCCACTCTCACACAAACATACACAGACACAAAACAGACAATCATACTCTCTCTCACTCACTCTCACACACAGACACAAAATACACACTCATACTCTCTTTCACTCACTCTCTCTCACACACAGACGGACACAAAACACAAACTCATACTCTCTCTCACTCTCTCTATCACACACAGACACAAAACACACACTCATACTCTCACTCACTCTCACACACACGCAGACAAAAAACACACACTCAAACTCTCAACTCAATCACTCACACACACACAGACACAAAACACACTCTCATACTCTCTCTCACTCACTCTCACACACATACACACACAGACACAAAACATACACTCATACTCTCTCTCACTCACTCTCACTCACACACAGATGGAAACAGACACGAAACACACACTCAAACTATCTCTCACTCTCTCTCTCACACACACACAGACACAAAACACACACTCATACTCTCACTCACTCACTCTCTCTCAAACAGACACAAAACACACACTCATACTCTCTCTCACGCACTCTCACTCACTCACAGACACAAAACACACACTCATACTCTCTCTCACTTTCTCTCTCACTCACACACACACAAAACACACACTCATACTCTCTCTCACTCACTCTCAAACAGACACAAAGCACACACTCATACTCTCTCTCACTCACTCTCACTCACTCACAGACACAAAACACACACTGATACTCTCTCTCACTCTCTCACTCACACACACACACACAAAACACACACTCATACTCTCTCTCACTCACTCTCTCTCACACACACTGACACAAAACACACACTCATACTCTCTCTCACTCACTGTCACTCACTCGCAGACACAAAACACACACTCATACTCTCTCTCACTCACACAGATAGACACAAAACACACACTCATACTCTCTTTCACTCACTCTCACACACATAACCACACAGACACAAAACACACACTCAAAATCTCTCTCACTCACTCTCACTCACACACAGATGGACACAGACACAAAACACACACTCATACTCTCTCTCACTCTCTCTCACACACACAGACACAAAATACACACTCATACTCTCTTTCACTCACTCTCACTCAGACACAGACGGACACAATACACAATCTCATACTCTCTCTCACTCTCTCTATCGCACACAGACACAAAACACACACTCATACTCTCACTCACTCTCACTCAAAAACAGACACAAAACACACACTCATACTCTCTCTCACTCTCTCTCACACACACAGACACAAAATACACACTCATACACTCTTTCACTCACTCTCACTCACACACAGACGGACACAAAACACAAACTCATTCTCACTCTCACTCTATCACACACAGACACAAAACACACACTCATACTCTCACTCTCTCTCACACAGACACAAAACACACACTCATACTCTCTCTCACTCACTCACAGACACAAAACACAGACTCATACTCTCTCATTCTGTCTCTCTCACACACTCAGACACAAAACACACACTCATACTCTCTCTCACTCACTCTCTCACACACAGACACAAAACACACACTCATACTCTCTCTCACTCACTCTCACTTACACACACAGACACAAAACAAACACTCATACTCTCTCTCAATCACTCTCACACACATACACACACAGACACCAAACACACACTCATACTCTCTCTCACTCACTCTCTCACACACAGACACAAAACACACACTCATAATCTCTCTCACTCACTCTCTCACACACAGACACAAAACACACACTCATACAATCTCTCACTCACTCTCACACACAGACACAAAACACACACTCATACTCTCTCTGACTCACTCTCACTCACACACATAGACACAAAACACACACTCATACTCTCTCTCACTCACTCTCACTCACACACTGATGGAAACAGACAAAAAAACACACACTCAAACTATCTCTCACTCTCTCTCTCACACACACACACAGACACAAAACACACACACATACTCTCTCTCTTTGACTCTCACACACACACACAGACACTAAACACACACTCATACTCTCATTCACTCACTCTCTCTCAAACAGACACAAAACACACACTCATACTCTCACTCACTCTCACTCACTCACAGACACAAAACACACACTGATACTCTCTCTCACTCACACACACACACACAAAACACACTCATGCTCTCTCTCTCTCACTCTCTCACACACAGACACAAAACAAACACTCATACTCTCTCTCACTCACTCTCTCACACACAGACACAAAAGACACAATCATACTCACTCTCACTCACTCTCTCAGACACAGACACAAAACACACACTCATACTCTCTCTCACTCAATCTCTCAGACACAGACACAAACACACGCTCATACTCACTCATTCATTCTCTCACACACAGACACAAAAGACAAACTCATACAGTCACTCACTCTCTCACACATACACAGAGACACAAGACACGCACTCATACTCTCTCAATCACTCTCACGCCCACACACACACAGACACAAAATACACACTCATACTCTCTCTCGCTCACTCTCTCACAAACACACAGACACAAAACACACACTGATACTCTCTCTCACTCTCTCACTCACACACACACACACAAAACACACACTCATACTCTCTCTCACTCACTCTCTCACACACAGACACAAAACACACACTCATACTCTCTCTCACTCACTCTCTCACACACAGACACAAAACACACGCTCATACTCTATCTCACTCACTCTCTCACATACAGACACAAAAGACACAATCATACTCACTCTCAATCACTCTCTCAGACACAGACACAAAACACCCACTCATACTCTCATTCACTCTCTCACACATAAACAGAGACACAAGACACACACTCATACTCTCTCAATCACTCTCATGCACACACACACACACAGACACAAAACACACACTCATACTCTCTCTCACTCAATCTCTCAGACACAGACACAAACACACACTCATACTCTCTCTCACTCACTCTCTCACACACAGACACAAAAGACACACTCATACCCTCACTCACTCTCTCACGCATAAACAGAGACACAAGACACGCACTCATACTCTCTCAATCACTCTCATGCCCACACACACACAGACACAAAATACACACTCATACTCTCTCTCGCTCACTCTCTCACAAACACACAGACACGAAACACACACTCATAATCTCTCTCACTCACTCTCTCTCACACACAAAGACACAAAACACACACTCATACTCTCTCTCACTCACTGTCACTCACTCGCAGACACAAAACGCACACTCATACTCTCTCTCACTCACACAGATAGACACAAAACACACTCTCATACTCTCTGTCACTCACTCTCACTCACACACAGAGGGACACAGACACAAAACACGCACTCATACTAGCTCTCACTCACTATCTCACACACACACACAGACACAAAACACACACTCATACTCACTCTCACTAACTCTCACACACACACACAGACACAAAACACACACTCATAATCTCACTCACTCACTCTCTCTCACACAGACACAAAACACACACTCATACTCTCTCTCACTCACTCTCACTCACTCATAGACACAAAACAAAACCTCATCCTCTCACTCACACAGATAGACACAAAACACACACTCATACTCTCTCTCACTCACTCATACACACACACACAGACACAAAACACACACTCATACTCTCTCTCACTCTCTCAAACACACAGACACAAAACAATCATTCATACTCTCTCTCACTCTCTCAAACGCACACTGACACAAAACACACACTCATACTCTCTCTCACTAACTCTCACTCACACACAGATGGACAAAGACACAAAACACACACTCATGCTCCCTCTCACCCACTCTCACACAAACATACACAGACACAAAACAGACAATCATACTCTCTCTCACTCACTCTCACACACAGACACAAAATACACACTCATACTCTCTTTCACTCACTCTCTCTCACACACAGACGGACACAAAACACAAACTCATACTCTCTCTCACTCTCTCTATCACACACAGACACAAAACACACACTCATACTCTCACTCACTCTCACACACACGCAGACAAAAAACACACACTCAAACTCTCAACTCAATCACTCACACACACACAGACACAAAACACACTCTCATACTCTCTCTCACTCACTCTCACACACATACACACACAGACACAAAACATACACTCATACTCTCTCTCACTCACTCTCACTCACACACAGATGGAAACAGACACGAAACACACACTCAAACTATCTCTCACTCTCTCTCTCACACACACACAGACACAAAACACACACTCATACTCTCACTCACTCACTCTCTCTCAAACAGACACAAAACACACACTCATACTCTCTCTCACGCACTCTCACTCACTCACAGACACAAAACACACACTCATACTCTCTCTCACTTTCTCTCTCACTCACACACACACAAAACACACACTCATACTCTCTCTCACTCACTCTCAAACAGACACAAAGCACACACTCATACTCTCTCTCACTCACTCTCACTCACTCACAGACACAAAACACACACTGATACTCTCTCTCACTCTCTCACTCACACACACACACACAAAACACACACTCATACTCTCTCTCACTCACTCTCTCTCACACACACTGACACAAAACACACACTCATACTCTCTCTCACTCACTGTCACTCACTCGCAGACACAAAACACACACTCATACTCTCTCTCACTCACACAGATAGACACAAAACACACACTCATACTCTCTTTCACTCACTCTCACACACATAACCACACAGACACAAAACACACACTCAAAATCTCTCTCACTCACTCTCACTCACACACAGATGGACACAGACACAAAACACACACTCATACTCTCTCTCACTCTCTCTCACACACACAGACACAAAATACACACTCATACTCTCTTTCACTCACTCTCACTCAGACACAGACGGACACAATACACAATCTCATACTCTCTCTCACTCTCTCTATCGCACACAGACACAAAACACACACTCATACTCTCACTCACTCTCACTCAAAAACAGACACAAAACACACACTCATACTCTCTCTCACTCTCTCTCACACACACAGACACAAAATACACACTCATACACTCTTTCACTCACTCTCACTCACACACAGACGGACACAAAACACAAACTCATTCTCACTCTCACTCTATCACACACAGACACAAAACACACACTCATACTCTCACTCTCTCTCACACAGACACAAAACACACACTCATACTCTCTCTCACTCACTCACAGACACAAAACACACACTCATACTCTCTCTCACTCACTCTCTTTCACACACACAGACACAAAACACACACTCATACTCTCTCTCACTCACTGTCACTCACTCGCAGACACAAAACACACACTCATACTCTCTCTCACTCACACAGATAGACACAAAACACACACTCATACTCTCTTTCACTCACTCTCACACACATAACCACACAGACACAAAACACACACTCAAAATCTCTCTCACTCACTCTCACTCACACACAGACGGACACAGACACAAAACACACACTCATACTCTCTCTCACTCTCTCTCACACACACAGACACAAAATACACACTCATACTCTCTTTCACTCACTCTCACTCAGACACAGACGGACACAAAACACAATCTCATACTCTCTCTCACTCTCTCTATCGCACACAGACACAAAACACACACTCATACTCTCACTCACTCTCACTCAAAAACAGACACAAAACACACACTCATACTCTCTCTCACTCTCTCTCACACACACAGACACAAAATACACACTCATACACTCTTTCACTCACTCTCACTCACACACAGACGGACACAAAACACAAACTCATTCTCTCTCTCACTCTCTCTATCACACACAGACACAAAACACACACTCATACTCTCACTCACTCTCACACAAACACAAACACAAAACACACACTCATACTCTCACTCAATCACTCACACACACACAGACACAAAACACACACTCATACTCTCTCTCACTCTCTCTCTCACACACAGACACAAAACACACACTCATACTCTCTCTCACTCACTCTCACTTACACACACAGACACAAAACAAACACTCATACTCTCTCTCAATCACTCTCACACACATACACACACAGACACCAAACACACACTCATACTCTCTCTCACTCACTCTCTCACACACAGACACAAAACACACACTCATAATCTCTCTCACTCACTCTCTCACACACAGACACAAAACACACACTCATACAATCTCTCACTCACTCTCACACACAGACACAAAACACACACTCATACTCTCTCTGACTCACTCTCACTCACACACATAGACACAAAACACACACTCATACTCTCTCTCACTCACTCTCACTCACACACAGATGGAAACAGACACAAAACACACACTCAAACTATCTCTCACTCTCTCTCTCACACACACACACAGACACAAAACACACACTCATACTCTCTCTCTTTGACTCTCACACACACACACAGACACTAAACACACACTCATACTCTCATTCACTCACTCTCTCTCAAACAGACACAAAACACACACTCATACTCTCACTCACTCTCACTCACTCACAGACACAAAACACACACTGATACTCTCTCTCACTCACACACACACACACAAAACACACTCATGCTCTCTCTCTCTCACTCTCTCACACACAGACACAAAACAAACACTCATACTCTCTCTCACTCACTCTCTCACACACAGACACAAAACACACGCTCATACTCTATCTCACTCACTCTCTCACACACAGACACAAAAGACACAATCATACTCACTCTCACTCACTCACTCTCACTCACACACAGATGGAAACAGACACAAAACAAACACTCAAACTATCTCTCACTCTCTCTCACACACACACACACAGACACAAAACACACACTCATACTCTCTCGCTTTGACTCTCACACACACACACAGACACTAAACACACACTCATACTCTCACTCAATCACTCTCTCTCAAACAGACACAAAACACACACTCATACTCTCACTCACTCTCACTCACTCACAGACACAAAACACACACTGATACTCTCTCTCACTCTCTCTCTCACTCACACACACACACAAAACACACTCATGGTCTCTCTCACTCACTCTCTCACACACAGACACAAAACAAACACTCATACTCTCTCTCACTCACTCTCTCACACACAGACACAAAACACACGCTCATACTCTATCTCACTCACTCTCTCACACACAGACACAAAAGACACAATCATACTCACTCTCACTCACTCTCTCAGACACAGACACAAAACACACACTCATACTCTCTCTCACTCAATCTCTCAGACACAGACACAAACACACACTCATACTCTCTCTCACTCACTCTCTCACACACAGACACAAAAGACACACTCATACCCTCACTCACTCTCTCACGCATACACAGAGACACAAGACACGCACTCATACTCTCTCAATCACTCTCATGCCCACACACACACAGACACAAAATACACACTCATACTCTCTCTCGCTCACTCTCTCACAAACACACAGACACAAAACACACACTCATAATCTCTCTCACTCCCTCTCTCTCACACAAAAAGACACAAAACACACACTCATACTCTCTCTCACTCACTGTCACTCACTCGCAGACACAAAACGCACACTCATACTCTCTCTCACTCACACAGATAGACACAAAACACACTCTCATACACTCTGTCACTCACTCTCACTCACACACAGAGGGACACAGACACAAAACACGCACTCATACTAGCTCTCACTCACTATCTCACACACACACACAGACACAAAACACACACTCATACTCACTCTCACTAACTCTCACACACACACACAGACACAAAACACACACTCATAATCTCACTCACTCACTCTCTCTCACACAGACACAAAACACACACTCATACTCTCTCTCACTCACTCTCACTCACTCATAGACACAAAACAAAACCTCATCCTCTCACTCACACAGATAGACACAAAACACACACTCATACTCTCTCTCACTCACTCATACACACACACACAGACACAAAACACACACTCATACTCTCTCTCACTCTCTCAAACACACAGACACAAAACAATCATTCATACTCTCTCTCACTCTCTCAAACGCACACTGACACAAAACACACACTCATACTCTCTCTCACTAACTCTCACTCACACACAGATGGACAAAGACACAAAACACACACTCATGCTCCCTCTCACCCACTCTCACACAAACATACACAGACACAAAACAGACAATCATACTCTCTCTCACTCACTCTCACACACAGACACAAAATACACACTCATACTCTCTTTCACTCACTCTCTCTCACACACAGACGGACACAAAACACAAACTCATACTCTCTCTCACTCTCTCTATCACACACAGACACAAAACACACACTCATACTCTCACTCACTCTCACACACACGCAGACAAAAAACACACACTCAAACTCTCAACTCAATCACTCACACACACACAGACACAAAACACACTCTCATACTCTCTCTCACTCACTCTCACACACATACACACACAGACACAAAACATACACTCATACTCTCTCTCACTCACTCTCACTCACACACAGATGGAAACAGACACGAAACACACACTCAAACTATCTCTCACTCTCTCTCTCACACACACACAGACACAAAACACACACTCATACTCTCACTCACTCACTCTCTCTCAAACAGAAACAAAACACACACACATACTCTCTCTCACGCACTCTCACTCACTCACAGACACAAAACACACACTCATACTCTCTCTCACTTTCTCTCTCACTCACACACACACAAAACACACACTCATACTCTCTCTCACTCACTCTCAAACAGACACAAAGCACACACTCATACTCTCTCTCACTCACTCTCACTCACTCACAGACACAAAACACACACTGATACTCTCTCTCACTCTCTCACTCACACACACACACACAAAACACACACTCATACTCTCTCTCACTCACTCTCTCACACACAGACACAAAAGACACAATCATACTCACTCTCACTCACTCTCTCAGACACAGACACAAAACACACACTCATACTCTCATTCACTCTCTCACACATAAACAGAGACACAAGACACACACTCATACTCTCTCAATCACTCTCATGCACACACACACACACAGACACAAAATACACACTCATACTCTCTCTCACTCACTCTCTCTCACACACACTGACACAAAACACACACTCATAATCTCTCTCACTCACTGTCACTCACTCGCAGACACAAAACACACACTCATACTCTCTCTCACTCACACAGATAGACACAAAACACACACTCATACTCTCTTTCACTCACTCTCACACACATAACCACACAGACACAAAACACACACTCAAAATCTCTCTCACTCACTCTCACTCACACACAGACGGACACAGACACAAAACACACACTCATACTCTCTCTCACTCTCTCTCACACACACAGACACAAAATACACACTCATACTCTCTTTCACTCACTCTCACTCACACACAGACGGGCACAAAACACAAACTCATACTCTCTCTCACTCTCTCTATCGCACACAGACACAAAACACACACTCATACTCTCACTCACTCTCACTCAAAAACAGACACAAAACACACACTCATACTCTCTCTCACTCTCTCTCACACACACAGACACAAAATACACACTCATACTCTCTTTCACTCACTCTCACTCATGCACGGACGGACACAAAACACAAACTCATTCTCTCTCTCACTCTCTCTATCACACACAGACACAAAACACACACTCATACTCTCACTCACTCTCACACAAACACAAACACAAAACACACACTCATACTCTAACTCAATCACTCACACACACACAGACACAAAACACACACTCATACTCTCTCTCACTCACTCTCTCACACACAGACACAAAACACACACTCATACTCTCTCTCACTCACTCTCACTTACACACACAGACACAAAACAAACACTCATACTCTCTCTCAATCACTCTCACACACATACACACACAGACACCAAACACACACTCATACTCTCTCTCACTCACTCTCTCACACACAGACACAAAACACACACTCATAATCTCTCTCACTCACTCTCTCACACACAGACACAAAACACACACTCATACAATCTCTCACTCACTCTCACACACAGACACAAAACACACACTCATACTCTCTCTGACTCACTCTCACTCACACACATAGACACAAAACACACACTCATACTCTCTCTCACTCACTCTCACTCACACACAGATGGAAACAGACACAAAACACACACTCAAACTATCTCTCACTCTCTCTCTCACACACACACACAGACACAAAACACACACTCATACTCTCTCTCTTTGACTCTCACACACACACACACACAAAAAACACACACTCATACTCTCATTCACTCACTCTCTCTCAAACAGACACAAAACACACACTCATACTCTCTCTCACTCTCACTCACTCACAGACACAAAACACACACTGATACTCTCTCTCACTCACTCTCTCACTCACACACACACACACAAAACACACTCATGCTCTCTCTCTCTCACTCTCTCACACACAGACACAAAACAAACACTCATACTCACTCTCACTCACTCTCTCACACACAGACACAAAACACACGCTCATACTCTCTCTCACTCACTCTCTCACACACAGACACAAAAGACACAATCATACTCACTCTCACTCACTCTCTCAGACACAGACACAAAACACACACTCATACTCTCTCTCACTCAATCTCTCAGACGCAGACACAAACACACACTCATACTCTCTCTCATTCACTCTCTCACACACAGACACAAAAGACAAACTCATACCCTCACTCACTCTCTCACACATACACAGAGACACAAGACACGCACTCATACTCTCTCAATCACTCTCACGCCCACACACACACACAGACACAAAATACACACTCATACTCTCTCTCGCTCACTCTCTCACAAACACACAGACACAAAACACACACTCATACTCTCTCTCACTCACTCTCTCTCACTCGCAGACACAAAACGCACACTCATACTCTCTCTCACTCACACAGATAGACACAAAACACACACTCATACTCTCTCTCACTCACTCTGACACACATACACACACACACACACAAAACATACACTCATACTCTCTCTCACTCACTCTCACTCACACGCAGATGGAAACAGACACAAAACACACACTCAAACTATCTCTCACTCTCTCTCTCACACACACACAGACACAAAACACACACTCATACTCTCTCTCTTTGACTCTCACACACACACACAGACACTAAACACACACTCATACTCTCATTCACTCACTCTCTCTCAAACAGGCACAAAACACACACTCATATTCTCACTCACTCTCACTCACTCACAGACACAAAACACACACTGATACTCTCTCTCACTCACTCTCTCACTCACACACACACACACAAAACACACTCATGCTATCTCTCTCTCACTCTCTCACACACAGACACAAAACACTCATACTCTCTCTCACTCACTCTCTCACACACAGACACAAAACACACGCTCATACTCTATCTCACTCACTCTCTCACACACAGACACAAAAGACACAATCATACTCACTCTCACTCACTCTCTCAGACACAGACACAAAACACACACTCATACTCTCTCTCACTCAATCTCTCAGACACAGACACAAACACACACTCATACTCTCTCCCATTCACTCTCTCACACACAGACACAGAAGACAAACTCATACCCTCACTCACTCTCTCACACATACACAGAGACACAAGACACGCACTCATACCCTCTCAATCACTCTCACGCCCACACACACACACAGACACAAAATACACACTCATACTCTATCTCGCTCACTCACTCTCACACACACAGACACAAAACACACACTCATACTCTCTCTCTTTGACTCTCACACACACACACAGACACTAAACTCACACTCATACTCTCACTCACTCACTCTCTCTCAAACAGACACAAAACACACACTCATACTCTCACTCACTCTCACTCACTCACAGACACAAAACACACACTGATACTCTCTCTCACTCTGTCTCTCACTCACACACACACACAAAACACACTCATGCTCTCTCTCACTCACTCTCTCACACACAGACAAAAAACAAACATTCATACTCTCACTCACTCACTCTCTCACACACAGACACAAAACACACGCTCATACTCTATCTCACTCACTCTCTCACACACAGACACAAAAGACACCATCACACTCACTCTCACTCACTCTCTCAGACACAGACACAAAACACACACTCATACTCTCTCTCACTCAATCTCTCCGACACAGACACAAACACACACTCATACTCTCTCTCATTCACTCTCTCACACACAGACACAAAAGACCAACTCATACCCTCACTCACTCTCTCACACATACACAGAGACACAAGACACGCACTCATACTCTCTCAATCACTCTCACGCCCACACACACACACAGACACAAAATACACACTCATACTCTCTCTCACTCACTCTCTCTCACACACAAAGACACAAAACACACACTCATACTTTCTCTCACTCACTGTCACTCACTCGCAGACACAAAACGCACACTCATACTCTCTTTCACTCACTCTCACTCACATACAGAAGGACACAGACACAAAACACACACTCATACTAACTCTAACTAACTCTCATACACACACACAGACACAAAACACACACTCATAATCTCACTCACTCACTCTCTCTCACACAGACACAAAACACACACTCATACTCTCTCTCACTCACTCTCACTCACTCATAGACACAAAACAAAACCTCATCCTCTCACTCACACAGATAGACACAAAACACACACTCATACTCTCTCTCACTCTCTCAAACACACAGACACAAAACAATCATTCATACTCTCTCTCACTCTCTCAAACGCACACTGACACAAAACACACACTCATACTCTCTCTCACTAACTCTCACTCACACACAGATGTACAAAGACACAAAACACACACTCATGCTCCCTCTCACCCACTCTCACACAAACATACACAGACACAAAACAGACAATCATACTCTCTCTCACTCACTCTCACACACAGACACAAAGCACACACTCATACTCTCTCTCACTCTCTCTCACACACACAGACACAAAATACACACTCATACTCTCTTTCACTCACTCTCACTCACACACAGACGGACACAAAACACGAACTCATACTCTCTCTCACTCTCTCTATCACACACAGACACAAAACACACACTCATACTCTCACTCACTCTCACACACACGCAGACAAAAAACACACACTCAAACTTTCAACTCAATAACTCACACACACACAGACACAAAACACACACTTATACTCTCTCTCACTCACTCTCTCACACACAGACACAAAACACACGCTCATACTCTATCTCACTCACTCTCTCACATACAGACACAAAAGACACAATCATACTCACTCTCAATCACTCTCTCAGACACAGACACAAAACACACCTTCATACTCTCATTCACTCTCTCACACATAAACAGAGACACAAGACACACACTCATACTCTCTCAATCACTCTCATGCACACACACACACACAGACACAAAATACACACTCATACTCTCTCTCACTCACTGTCTCACACACACACAGACACAAAACACACACTCATACTCTCTCTCACTCACTCTCTCTCACACACACAGACACAAAACACACACTCAAACTCTCTCTCACTCACTGTCACTCACTCGCAGACACAAAACACACACTCAAAATCTCTCTCACTCACTCTCACTCACACACAGATGGACACAGACACAAAACACACACTCATACTCTCTCTCACTCTCTCTCACACACACAGACACAAAATACACACTCATACTCTCTTTCACTCACTCTCACTCAGACACAGACGGACACAAAACACAATCTCATACTCTCTCTCACTCTCTCTATCGCACACAGACACAAAACACACACTCATACTCTCACTCACTCTCACTCAAAAACAGACACAAAACACACACTCATACTCTCTCTCACTCACTCTCACACACAGACACAAAATACACACTCATACACTCTTTCACTCACTCTCACTCACACACAGACGGACACAAAACACAAACTCATTCTCTCTCTCACTCTCTCTATCACACACAGACACAAAACACACACTCATACTCTCACTCACTCTCACACAAACACAAACACAAAACACACACTCATACTCTCACTCAATCACTCACACACACACAGACACAAAACACACACTCATACTCTCTCTCACTCACTCTCTCACACACAGACACAAAACACACACTCATACTCTCTCTCACTCACTCTCACTTACACACACAGACACAAAACAAACACTCATACTCTCTCTCAATCACTCTCACACACATACACACACAGACACCAAACACACACTCATACTCTCTCTCACTCACTCTCTCACACACAGACACAAAACACACACTCATAATCTCTCTCACTCACTCTCTCACACACAGACACAAAACACACACTCATACAATCTCTCACTCACTCTCACACACAGACACAAAACACACACTCATACTCTCTCTGACTCACTCTCACTCACACACATGGACACAAAACACACACTCATACTCTCTCTCACTCACTCTCACTCACACACAGATGGAAACAGACACAAAACACACACTCAAACTATCTCTCACTCTCTCTCTCACACACACACACAGACACAAAACACACACTCATACTCTCTCTCTTTGACTCTCACACACACACACAGACACTAAACACACACTCATACTCTCATTCACTCACTCTCTCTCAAACAGACACAAAACACACACTCATACTCTCACTCACTCTCACTCACTCACAGACACAAAACACACACTGATACTCTCTCTCACTCACACACACACACACAAAACACACTCATGCTCTCTCTCTCTCATTCTCTCACACACAGACACAAAACAAACACTCATACTCTCTCTCACTCACTCTCTCACACACAGACACAAAACACACGCTCATACTCTATCTCACTCACTCTCTCACACACAGACACAAAAGACACAATCATACTCACTCTCACTCACTCTCTCAGACACAGACACAAAACACACACTCATACTCTCTCTCACTCAATCTCTCAGACACAGACACAAACACACGCTCATACTCACTCTCATTCACTCTCTCACACACAGACACAAAAGACAAACTCATACAGTCACTCACTCTCTCACACATACACAGAGACACAAGACATGCACTCATACTCTCTCAATCACTCTCACGCCCACACACACACAGACACAAAATACACACTCATACTCTCTCTCGCTCACTCTCTCACAAACACACAGACACAAAACACACACTCATACTCTCTCTCACTCACTCTCTCTCACACACACAGACACAAAACACACACTCATACTCTCACTCACTGTCACTCACTCGCAGACACAAAACGCACACTCATACTCTCTCTCACTCACACAGTTAGACACAAAACACACACTCATACTCTCTCTCACTCACTCTCACACACATACACACACAGACACAAACATACACTCATACTCTCTCTCACTCACTCTCACTCACACACAGATGGAAACAGACACAAAACAAACACTCAAACTATCTCTCACTCTCTCTCTCACACACACACACAGACACAAAACACACACTCATACTCTCTCGCTTTGACTCTCACACACACACACAGACACTAAACACACACTCATACTCTCACTCAATCACTCTCTCTCAAACAGACACAAAACACACACTCATACTCTCACTCACTCTCACTCACTCACAGACACAAAACACACACTGATACTCTCTCTCACTCTCTCTCTCACTCACACACACACACAAAACACACTCATGGTCTCTCTCACTCACTCTCTCACACACAGACACAAAACAAACACTCATACTCTCTCTCACTCACTCTCTCACACACAGACACAAAACACACGCTCATACTCTATCTCACTCACTCTCTCACACACAGACACAAAAGACACAATCATACTCACTCTCACTCACTCTCTCAGACACAGACACAAAACACACACTCATACTCTCTCTCACTCAATCTCTCAGACACAGACACAAACACACACTCATACTCTCTCTCACTCACTCTCTCACACACAGACACAAAAGACACACTCATACCCTCACTCACTCTCTCACGCATAAACAGAGACACAAGACACGCACTCATACTCTCTCAATCACTCTCATGCCCACACACACACAGACACAAAATACACACTCATACTCTCTCTCGCTCACTCTCTCACAAACACACAGACACGAAACACACACTCATAATCTCTCTCACTCACTCTCTCTCACACACAAAGACACAAAACACACACTCATACTCTCTCTCACTCACTGTCACTCACTCGCAGACACAAAACGCACACTCATACTCTCTCTCACTCACACAGATAGACACAAAACACACTCTCATACTCTCTGTCACTCACTCTCACTCACACACAGAGGGACACAGACACAAAACACGCACTCATACTAGCTCTCACTCACTATCTCACACACACACACAGACACAAAACACACACTCATACTCACTCTCACTAACTCTCACACACACACACAGACACAAAACACACACTCATAATCTCACTCACTCACTCTCTCTCACACAGACACAAAACACACACTCATACTCTCTCTCACTCACTCTCACTCACTCATAGACACAAAACAAAACCTCATCCTCTCACTCACACAGATAGACACAAAACACACACTCATACTCTCTCTCACTCACTCATACACACACACACAGACACAAAACACACACTCATACTCTCTCTCACTCTCTCAAACACACAGACACAAAACAATCATTCATACTCTCTCTCACTCTCTCAAACGCACACTGACACAAAACACACACTCATACTCTCTCTCACTAACTCTCACTCACACACAGATGGACAAAGACACAAAACACACACTCATGCTCCCTCTCACCCACTCTCACACAAACATACACAGACACAAAACAGACAATCATACTCTCTCTCACTCACTCTCACACACAGACACAAAATACACACTCATACTCTCTTTCACTCACTCTCTCTCACACACAGACGGACACAAAACACAAACTCATACTCTCTCTCACTCTCTCTATCACACACAGACACAAAACACACACTCATACTCTCACTCACTCTCACACACACGCAGACAAAAAACACACACTCAAACTCTCAACTCAATCACTCACACACACACAGACACAAAACACACTCTCATACTCTCTCTCACTCACTCTCACACACATACACACACAGACACAAAACATACACTCATACTCTCTCTCACTCACTCTCACTCACACACAGATGGAAACAGACACGAAACACACACTCAAACTATCTCTCACTCTCTCTCTCACACACACACAGACACAAAACACACACTCATACTCTCACTCACTCACTCTCTCTCAAACAGACACAAAACACACACTCATACTCTCTCTCACGCACTCTCACTCACTCACAGACACAAAACACACACTCATACTCTCTCTCACTTTCTCTCTCACTCACACACACACAAAACACACACTCATACTCTCTCTCACTCACTCTCAAACAGACACAAAGCACACACTCATACTCTCTCTCACTCACTCTCACTCACTCACAGACACAAAACACACACTGATACTCTCTCTCACTCTCTCACTCACACACACACACACAAAACACACACTCATACTCTCTCTCACTCACTCTCTCTCACACACACTGACACAAAACACACACTCATACTCTCTCTCACTCACTGTCACTCACTCGCAGACACAAAACACACACTCATACTCTCTCTCACTCACACAGATAGACACAAAACACACACTCATACTCTCTTTCACTCACTCTCACACACATAACCACACAGACACAAAACACACACTCAAAATCTCTCTCACTCACTCTCACTCACACACAGATGGACACAGACACAAAACACACACTCATACTCTCTCTCACTCTCTCTCACACACACAGACACAAAATACACACTCATACTCTCTTTCACTCACTCTCACTCAGACACAGACGGACACAATACACAATCTCATACTCTCTCTCACTCTCTCTATCGCACACAGACACAAAACACACACTCATACTCTCACTCACTCTCACTCAAAAACAGACACAAAACACACACTCATACTCTCTCTCACTCTCTCTCACACACACAGACACAAAATACACACTCATACACTCTTTCACTCACTCTCACTCACACACAGACGGACACAAAACACAAACTCATTCTCACTCTCACTCTATCACACACAGACACAAAACACACACTCATACTCTCACTCTCTCTCACACAGACACAAAACACACACTCATACTCTCTCTCACTCACTCACAGACACAAAACACAGACTCATACTCTCTCATTCTGTCTCTCTCACACACTCAGACACAAAACACACACTCATACTCTCTCTCACTCACTCTCTCACACACAGACACAAAACACACACTCATACTCTCTCTCACTCACTCTCACTTACACACACAGACACAAAACAAACACTCATACTCTCTCTCAATCACTCTCACACACATACACACACAGACACCAAACACACACTCATACTCTCTCTCACTCACTCTCTCACACACAGACACAAAACACACACTCATAATCTCTCTCACTCACTCTCTCACACACAGACACAAAACACACACTCATACAATCTCTCACTCACTCTCACACACAGACACAAAACACACACTCATACTCTCTCTGACTCACTCTCACTCACACACATAGACACAAAACACACACTCATACTCTCTCTCACTCACTCTCACTCACACACTGATGGAAACAGACAAAAAAACACACACTCAAACTATCTCTCACTCTCTCTCTCACACACACACACAGACACAAAACACACACACATACTCTCTCTCTTTGACTCTCACACACACACACAGACACTAAACACACACTCATACTCTCATTCACTCACTCTCTCTCAAACAGACACAAAACACACACTCATACTCTCACTCACTCTCACTCACTCACAGACACAAAACACACACTGATACTCTCTCTCACTCACACACACACACACAAAACACACTCATGCTCTCTCTCTCTCACTCTCTCACACACAGACACAAAACAAACACTCATACTCTCTCTCACTCACTCTCTCACACACAGACACAAAAGACACAATCATACTCACTCTCACTCACTCTCTCAGACACAGACACAAAACACACACTCATACTCTCTCTCACTCAATCTCTCAGACACAGACACAAACACACGCTCATACTCACTCATTCATTCTCTCACACACAGACACAAAAGACAAACTCATACAGTCACTCACTCTCTCACACATACACAGAGACACAAGACACGCACTCATACTCTCTCAATCACTCTCACGCCCACACACACACAGACACAAAATACACACTCATACTCTCTCTCGCTCACTCTCTCACAAACACACAGACACAAAACACACACTGATACTCTCTCTCACTCTCTCACTCACACACACACACACAAAACACACACTCATACTCTCTCTCACTCACTCTCTCACACACAGACACAAAACACACACTCATACTCTCTCTCACTCACTCTCTCACACACAGACACAAAACACACGCTCATACTCTATCTCACTCACTCTCTCACATACAGACACAAAAGACACAATCATACTCACTCTCAATCACTCTCTCAGACACAGACACAAAACACCCACTCATACTCTCATTCACTCTCTCACACATAAACAGAGACACAAGACACACACTCATACTCTCTCAATCACTCTCATGCACACACACACACACAGACACAAAACACACACTCATACTCTCTCTCACTCAATCTCTCAGACACAGACACAAACACACACTCATACTCTCTCTCACTCACTCTCTCACACACAGACACAAAAGACACACTCATACCCTCACTCACTCTCTCACGCATAAACAGAGACACAAGACACGCACTCATACTCTCTCAATCACTCTCATGCCCACACACACACAGACACAAAATACACACTCATACTCTCTCTCGCTCACTCTCTCACAAACACACAGACACGAAACACACACTCATAATCTCTCTCACTCACTCTCTCTCACACACAAAGACACAAAACACACACTCATACTCTCTCTCACTCACTGTCACTCACTCGCAGACACAAAACGCACACTCATACTCTCTCTCACTCACACAGATAGACACAAAACACACTCTCATACTCTCTGTCACTCACTCTCACTCACACACAGAGGGACACAGACACAAAACACGCACTCATACTAGCTCTCACTCACTATCTCACACACACACACAGACACAAAACACACACTCATACTCACTCTCACTAACTCTCACACACACACACAGACACAAAACACACACTCATAATCTCACTCACTCACTCTCTCTCACACAGACACAAAACACACACTCATACTCTCTCTCACTCACTCTCACTCACTCATAGACACAAAACAAAACCTCATCCTCTCACTCACACAGATAGACACAAAACACACACTCATACTCTCTCTCACTCACTCATACACACACACACAGACACAAAACACACACTCATACTCTCTCTCACTCTCTCAAACACACAGACACAAAACAATCATTCATACTCTCTCTCACTCTCTCAAACGCACACTGACACAAAACACACACTCATACTCTCTCTCACTAACTCTCACTCACACACAGATGGACAAAGACACAAAACACACACTCATGCTCCCTCTCACCCACTCTCACACAAACATACACAGACACAAAACAGACAATCATACTCTCTCTCACTCACTCTCACACACAGACACAAAATACACACTCATACTCTCTTTCACTCACTCTCTCTCACACACAGACGGACACAAAACACAAACTCATACTCTCTCTCACTCTCTCTATCACACACAGACACAAAACACACACTCATACTCTCACTCACTCTCACACACACGCAGACAAAAAACACACACTCAAACTCTCAACTCAATCACTCACACACACACAGACACAAAACACACTCTCATACTCTCTCTCACTCACTCTCACACACATACACACACAGACACAAAACATACACTCATACTCTCTCTCACTCACTCTCACTCACACACAGATGGAAACAGACACGAAACACACACTCAAACTATCTCTCACTCTCTCTCTCACACACACACAGACACAAAACACACACTCATACTCTCACTCACTCACTCTCTCTCAAACAGACACAAAACACACACTCATACTCTCTCTCACGCACTCTCACTCACTCACAGACACAAAACACACACTCATACTCTCTCTCACTTTCTCTCTCACTCACACACACACAAAACACACACTCATACTCTCTCTCACTCACTCTCAAACAGACACAAAGCACACACTCATACTCTCTCTCACTCACTCTCACTCACTCACAGACACAAAACACACACTGATACTCTCTCTCACTCTCTCACTCACACACACACACACAAAACACACACTCATACTCTCTCTCACTCACTCTCTCTCACACACACTGACACAAAACACACACTCATACTCTCTCTCACTCACTGTCACTCACTCGCAGACACAAAACACACACTCATACTCTCTCTCACTCACACAGATAGACACAAAACACACACTCATACTCTCTTTCACTCACTCTCACACACATAACCACACAGACACAAAACACACACTCAAAATCTCTCTCACTCACTCTCACTCACACACAGATGGACACAGACACAAAACACACACTCATACTCTCTCTCACTCTCTCTCACACACACAGACACAAAATACACACTCATACTCTCTTTCACTCACTCTCACTCAGACACAGACGGACACAATACACAATCTCATACTCTCTCTCACTCTCTCTATCGCACACAGACACAAAACACACACTCATACTCTCACTCACTCTCACTCAAAAACAGACACAAAACACACACTCATACTCTCTCTCACTCTCTCTCACACACACAGACACAAAATACACACTCATACACTCTTTCACTCACTCTCACTCACACACAGACGGACACAAAACACAAACTCATTCTCACTCTCACTCTATCACACACAGACACAAAACACACACTCATACTCTCACTCTCTCTCACACAGACACAAAACACACACTCATACTCTCTCTCACTCACTCACAGACACAAAACACAGACTCATACTCTCTCATTCTGTCTCTCTCACACACTCAGACACAAAACACACACTCATACTCTCTCTCACTCACTCTCTCACACACAGACACAAAACACACACTCATACTCTCTCTCACTCACTCTCACTTACACACACAGACACAAAACAAACACTCATACTCTCTCTCAATCACTCTCACACACATACACACACAGACACCAAACACACACTCATACTCTCTCTCACTCACTCTCTCACACACAGACACAAAACACACACTCATAATCTCTCTCACTCACTCTCTCACACACAGACACAAAACACACACTCATACAATCTCTCACTCACTCTCACACACAGACACAAAACACACACTCATACTCTCTCTGACTCACTCTCACTCACACACATAGACACAAAACACACACTCATACTCTCTCTCACTCACTCTCACTCACACACTGATGGAAACAGACAAAAAAACACACACTCAAACTATCTCTCACTCTCTCTCTCACACACACACACAGACACAAAACACACACACATACTCTCTCTCTTTGACTCTCACACACACACACAGACACTAAACACACACTCATACTCTCATTCACTCACTCTCTCTCAAACAGACACAAAACACACACTCATACTCTCACTCACTCTCACTCACTCACAGACACAAAACACACACTGATACTCTCTCTCACTCACACACACACACACAAAACACACTCATGCTCTCTCTCTCTCACTCTCTCACACACAGACACAAAACAAACACTCATACTCTCTCTCACTCACTCTCTCACACACAGACACAAAAGACACAATCATACTCACTCTCACTCACTCTCTCAGACACAGACACAAAACACACACTCATACTCTCTCTCACTCAATCTCTCAGACACAGACACAAACACACGCTCATACTCACTCATTCATTCTCTCACACACAGACACAAAAGACAAACTCATACAGTCACTCACTCTCTCACACATACACAGAGACACAAGACACGCACTCATACTCTCTCAATCACTCTCACGCCCACACACACACAGACACAAAATACACACTCATACTCTCTCTCGCTCACTCTCTCACAAACACACAGACACAAAACACACACTGATACTCTCTCTCACTCTCTCACTCACACACACACACACAAAACACACACTCATACTCTCTCTCACTCACTCTCTCACACACAGACACAAAACACACACTCATACTCTCTCTCACTCACTCTCTCACACACAGACACAAAACACACGCTCATACTCTATCTCACTCACTCTCTCACATACAGACACAAAAGACACAATCATACTCACTCTCAATCACTCTCTCAGACACAGACACAAAACACCCACTCATACTCTCATTCACTCTCTCACACATAAACAGAGACACAAGACACACACTCATACTCTCTCAATCACTCTCATGCACACACACACACACAGACACAAAATACACACTCATACTCTCTCTCACTCACTGTCTCACACACACACAGACACAAAACACACACTCATACTCTCTCTCACTCACTCTCTTTCACACACACAGACACAAAACACACACTCATACTCTCTCTCACTCACTGTCACTCACTCGCAGACACAAAACACACACTCATACTCTCTCTCACTCACACAGATAGACACAAAACACACACTCATACTCTCTTTCACTCACTCTCACACACATAACCACACAGACACAAAACACACACTCAAAATCTCTCTCACTCACTCTCACTCACACACAGACGGACACAGACACAAAACACACACTCATACTCTCTCTCACTCTCTCTCACACACACAGACACAAAATACACACTCATACTCTCTTTCACTCACTCTCACTCAGACACAGACGGACACAAAACACAATCTCATACTCTCTCTCACTCTCTCTATCGCACACAGACACAAAACACACACTCATACTCTCACTCACTCTCACTCAAAAACAGACACAAAACACACACTCATACTCTCTCTCACTCTCTCTCACACACACAGACACAAAATACACACTCATACACTCTTTCACTCACTCTCACTCACACACAGACGGACACAAAACACAAACTCATTCTCTCTCTCACTCTCTCTATCACACACAGACACAAAACACACACTCATACTCTCACTCACTCTCACACAAACACAAACACAAAACACACACTCATACTCTCACTCAATCACTCACACACACACAGACACAAAACACACACTCATACTCTCTCTCACTCTCTCTCTCACACACAGACACAAAACACACACTCATACTCTCTCTCACTCACTCTCACTTACACACACAGACACAAAACAAACACTCATACTCTCTCTCAATCACTCTCACACACATACACACACAGACACCAAACACACACTCATACTCTCTCTCACTCACTCTCTCACACACAGACACAAAACACACACTCATAATCTCTCTCACTCACTCTCTCACACACAGACACAAAACACACACTCATACAATCTCTCACTCACTCTCACACACAGACACAAAACACACACTCATACTCTCTCTGACTCACTCTCACTCACACACATAGACACAAAACACACACTCATACTCTCTCTCACTCACTCTCACTCACACACAGATGGAAACAGACACAAAACACACACTCAAACTATCTCTCACTCTCTCTCTCACACACACACACAGACACAAAACACACACTCATACTCTCTCTCTTTGACTCTCACACACACACACAGACACTAAACACACACTCATACTCTCATTCACTCACTCTCTCTCAAACAGACACAAAACACACACTCATACTCTCACTCACTCTCACTCACTCACAGACACAAAACACACACTGATACTCTCTCTCACTCACACACACACACACAAAACACACTCATGCTCTCTCTCTCTCACTCTCTCACACACAGACACAAAACAAACACTCATACTCTCTCTCACTCACTCTCTCACACACAGACACAAAACACACGCTCATACTCTATCTCACTCACTCTCTCACACACAGACACAAAAGACACAATCATACTCACTCTCACTCACTCACTCTCACTCACACACAGATGGAAACAGACACAAAACAAACACTCAAACTATCTCTCACTCTCTCTCACACACACACACACAGACACAAAACACACACTCATACTCTCTCGCTTTGACTCTCACACACACACACAGACACTAAACACACACTCATACTCTCACTCAATCACTCTCTCTCAAACAGACACAAAACACACACTCATACTCTCACTCACACTCACTCACTCACAGACACAAAACACACACTGATACTCTCTCTCACTCTCTCTCTCACTCACACACACACACAAAACACACTCATGGTCTCTCTCACTCACTCTCTCACACACAGACACAAAACAAACACTCATACTCTCTCTCACTCACTCTCTCACACACAGACACAAAAGACACAATCATACTCACTCTCACTCACTCTCTCAGACACAGACACAAAACACACACTCATACTCTCTCTCACTCAATCTCTCAGACACAGACACAAACACACACTCATACTCTCTCTCACTCAATCTCTCAGACACAGACACAAACACACACTCATACTCTCTCTCACTCACTCTCTCACTCACAGACACAAAACACACACTGATACTCTCTCTCACTCTCTCTCTCACTCACACACACACACAAAACACACTCATGGTCTCTCTCACTCACTCTCTCACACACAGACACAAAACACACGCTCATACTCTCTCTCACTCACTCTCTCACACACAGACACAAAAGACACAATCATACTCACTCTCACTCACTCTCTCAGACACAGACACAAAACACACACTCATACTCTCTCTCACTCAATCTCTCAGACACAGACACAAACACACACTCATACTCTCTCTCACTCACTCTCTCACACACAGACACAAAAGACACACTCATACCCTCACTCACTCTCTCACGCATACACAGAGACACAAGACACGCACTCATACTCTCTCAATCACTCTCATGCCCACACACACACAGACACAAAATACACACTCATACTCTCTCTCGCTCACTCTCTCACAAACACACAGACACAAAACACACACTCATAATCTCTCTCACTCACTCTCTCTCACACACAAAGACACAAAACACACACTCATACTCTCTCTCACTCACTGTCACTCACTCGCAGACACAAAACGCACACTCATACTCTCTCTCACTCACACAGATAGACACAAAACACACTCTCATACACTCTGTCACTCACTCTCACTCACACACAGAGGGACACAGACACAAAACACGCACTCATACTAGCTCTCACTCACTATCTCACACACACACACAGACACAAAACACACACTCATACTCACTCTCACTAACTCTCACACACACACACAGACACAAAACACACACTCATAATCTCACTCACTCACTCTCTCTCACACAGACACAAAACACACACTCATACTCTCTCTCACTCACTCTCACTCACTCATAGACACAAAACAAAACCTCATCCTCTCACTCACACAGATAGACACAAAACACACACTCATACTCTCTCTCACTCACTCATACACACACACACAGACACAAAACACACACTCATACTCTCTCTCACTCTCTCAAACACACAGACACAAAACAATCATTCATACTCTCTCTCACTCTCTCAAACGCACACTGACACAAAACACACACTCATACTCTCTCTCACTAACTCTCACTCACACACAGATGGACAAAGACACAAAACACACACTCATGCTCCCTCTCACCCACTCTCACACAAACATACACAGACACAAAACAGACAATCATACTCTCTCTCACTCACTCTCACACACAGACACAAAATACACACTCATACTCTCTTTCACTCACTCTCTCTCACACACAGACGGACACAAAACACAAACTCATACTCTCTCTCACTCTCTCTATCACACACAGACACAAAACACACACTCATACTCTCACTCACTCTCACACAGACGCAGACAAAAAACACACACTCAAACTCTCAACTCAATCACTCACACACACACAGACACAAAACACACTCTCATACTCTCTCTCACTCACTCTCACACACATACACACACAGACACAAAACATACACTCATACTCTCTCTCACTCACTCTCACTCACACACAGATGGAAACAGACACGAAACACACACTCAAACTATCTCTCACTCTCTCTCTCACACACACACAGACACAAAACACACACTCATACTCTCACTCACTCACTCTCTCTCAAACAGAAACAAAACACACACACATACTCTCTCTCACGCACTCTCACTCACTCACAGACACAAAACACACACTCATACTCTCTCTCACTTTCTCTCTCACTCACACACACACAAAACACACACTCATACTCTCTCTCACTCACTCTCAAACAGACACAAAGCACACACTCATACTCTCTCTCACTCACTCTCACTCACTCACAGACACAAAACACACACTGATACTCTCTCTCACTCTCTCACTCACACACACACACACAAAACACACACTCATACTCTCTCTCACTCACTCTCTCACACACAGACACAAAAGACACAATCATACTCACTCTCACTCACTCTCTCAGACACAGACACAAAACACACACTCATACTCTCATTCACTCTCTCACACATAAACAGAGACACAAGACACACACTCATACTCTCTCAATCACTCTCATGCACACACACACACACAGACACAAAATACACACTCATACTCTCTCTCACTCACTCTCTCTCACACACACTGACACAAAACACACACTCATAATCTCTCTCACTCACTGTCACTCACTCGCAGACACAAAACACACACTCATACTCTCTCTCACTCACACAGATAGACACAAAACACACACTCATACTCTCTTTCACTCACTCTCACACACATAACCACACAGACACAAAACACACACTCAAAATCTCTCTCACTCACTCTCACTCACACACAGACGGACACAGACACAAAACACACACTCATACTCTCTCTCACTCTCTCTCACACACACAGACACAAAATACACACTCATACTCTCTTTCACTCACTCTCACTCACACACAGACGGGCACAAAACACAAACTCATACTCTCTCTCACTCTCTCTATCGCACACAGACACAAAACACACACTCATACTCTCACTCACTCTCACTCAAAAACAGACACAAAACACACACTCATACTCTCTCTCACTCTCTCTCACACACACAGACACAAAATACACACTCATACTCTCTTTCACTCACTCTCACTCATGCACGGACGGACACAAAACACAAACTCATTCTCTCTCTCACTCTCTCTATCACACACAGACACAAAACACACACTCATACTCTCACTCACTCTCACACAAACACAAACACAAAACACACACTCATACTCTCACTCAATCACTCACACACACACAGACACAAAACACACACTCATACTCTCTCTCACTCACTCTCTCACACACAGACACAAAACACACACTCATACTCTCTCTCAATCACTCTCACACACATACACACACAGACACCAAACACACACTCATACTCTCTCTCACTCACTCTCTCACACACAGACACAAAACACACACTCATAATCTCTCTCACTCACTCTCTCACACACAGACACAAAACACACACTCATACAATCTCTCACTCACTCTCACACACAGACACAAAACACACACTCATACTCTCTCTGACTCACTCTCACTCACACACATAGACACAAAACACACACTCATACTCTCTCTCACTCACTCTCACTCACACACAGATGGAAACAGACACAAAACACACACTCAAACTATCTCTCACTCTCTCTCTCACACACACACACAGACACAAAACACACACTCATACTCTCTCTCTTTGACTCTCACACACACACACAGACAAAAAACACACACTCATACTCTCATTCACTCACTCTCTCTCAAACAGACACAAAACACACACTCATACTCTCTCTCACTCTCACTCACTCACAGACACAAAACACACACTGATACTCTCTCTCACTCACTCTCTCACTCACACACACACACACAAAACACACTCATGCTCTCTCTCTCTCACTCTCTCACACACAGACACAAAACAAACACTCATACTCACTCTCACTCACTCTCTCACACACAGACACAAAACACACGCTCATACTCTATCTCACTCACTCTCTCACACACAGACACAAAAGACACAATCATACTCACTCTCACTCACTCTCTCAGACACAGACACAAAACACACACTCATACTCTCTCTCACTCAATCTCTCAGACGCAGACACAAACACACACTCATACTCTCTCTCATTCACTCTCTCACACACAGACACAAAAGACAAACTCATACCCTCACTCACTCTCTCACACATACACAGAGACACAAGACACGCACTCATACTCTCTCAATCACTCTCATGCACACACACACACACAGACACAAAACACACACTCATACTCTCTCAATCACTCTCACGCCCACACACACACACAGACACAAAATACACACTCATACTCTCTCTCGCTCACTCTCTCACAAACACACAGACACAAAACACACACTCATACTCTCTCTCACTCACTCTCTCTCACTCGCAGACACAAAACGCACACTCATACTCTCTCTCACTCACACAGATAGACACAAAACACACACTCATACTCTCTCTCACTCACTCTGACACACATACACACACACACACACAAAACATACACTCATACTCTCTCTCACTCACTCTCACTCACACGCAGATGGAAACAGACACAAAACACACACTCAAACTATCTCTCACTCTCTCTCTCACACACACACAGACACAAAACACACACTCATACTCTCTCTCTTTGACTCTCACACACACACACAGACACTAAACACACACTCATACTCTCATTCACTCACTCTCTCTCAAACAGGCACAAAACACACACTCATATTCTCACTCACTCTCACTCACTCACAGACACAAAACACACACTGATACTCTCTCTCACTCACTCTCTCACTCACACACACACACACAAAACACACTCATGCTATCTCTCTCTCACTCTCTCACACACAGACACAAAACACTCATACTCTCTCTCACTCACTCTCTCACACACAGACACAAAACACACGCTCATACTCTATCTCACTCACTCTCTCACACACAGACACAAAAGACACAATCATACTCACTCTCACTCACTCTCTCAGACACAGACACAAAACACACACTCATACTCTCTCTCACTCAATCTCTCAGACACAGACACAAACACACACTCATACTCTCTCCCATTCACTCTCTCACACACAGACACAGAAGACAAACTCATACCCTCACTCACTCTCTCACACATACACAGAGACACAAGACACGCACTCATACCCTCTCAATCACTCTCACGCCCACACACACACACAGACACAAAATACACACTCATACTCTATCTCGCTCACTCACTCTCACACACACAGACACAAAACACACACTCATACTCTCTCTCTTTGACTCTCACACACACACACAGACACTAAACTCACACTCATACTCTCACTCACTCACTCTCTCTCAAACAGACACAAAACACACACTCATACTCTCACTCACTCTCACTCACTCACAGACACAAAACACACACTGATACTCTCTCTCACTCTGTCTCTCACTCACACACACACACAAAACACACTCATGCTCTCTCTCACTCACTCTCTCACACACAGACAAAAAACAAACATTCATACTCTCACTCACTCACTCTCTCACACACAGACACAAAACACACGCTCATACTCTATCTCACTCACTCTCTCACACACAGACACAAAAGACACCATCACACTCACTCTCACTCACTCTCTCAGACACAGACACAAAACACACACTCATACTCTCTCTCACTCAATCTCTCCGACACAGACACAAACACACACTCATACTCTCTCTCATTCACTCTCTCACACACAGACACAAAAGACCAACTCATACCCTCACTCACTCTCTCACACATACACAGAGACACAAGACACGCACTCATACTCTCTCAATCACTCTCACGCCCACACACACACACAGACACAAAATACACACTCATACTCTCTCTCACTCA
The DNA here is from genome assembly GCF_017639515.1 of Carcharodon carcharias. Classification (NCBI taxonomy): domain Eukaryota; kingdom Metazoa; phylum Chordata; class Chondrichthyes; order Lamniformes; family Lamnidae; genus Carcharodon; species Carcharodon carcharias. The sequence continues at coordinate 450,059 of NW_024470783.1, read as the reverse complement.
CTCTCTCTCACACACAAAGACACAAAACACACACTCATACTTTCTCTCACTCACTGTCACTCACTCGCAGACACAAAACGCACACTCATACTCTCTTTCACTCACTCTCACTCACATACAGAAGGACACAGACACAAAACACACACTCATACTAACTCTAACTAACTCTCATACACACACACAGACACAAAACACACACTCATAATCTCACTCACTCACTCTCTCTCACACAGACACAAAACACACACTCATACTCTCTCTCACTCACTCTCACTCACTCATATACACAAAACAAAACCTCATCCTCTCACTCACACAGATAGACACAAAACACACACTCATACTCTCTCTCACTCTCTCAAACACACAGACACAAAACAATCATTCATACTCTCTCTCACTCTCTCAAACGCACACTGACACAAAACACACACTCATACTCTCTCTCACTAACTCTCACTCACACACAGATGTACAAAGACACAAAACACACACTCATGCTCCCTCTCACCCACTCTCACACAAACATACACAGACACAAAACAGACAATCATACTCTCTCTCACTCACTCTCACACACAGACACAAAGCACACACTCATACTCTCTCTCACTCTCTCTCACACACACAGACACAAAATACACACTCATACTCTCTTTCACTCACTCTCACTCACACACAGACGGACACAAAACACGAACTCATACTCTCTCTCACTCTCTCTATCACACACAGACACAAAACACACACTCATACTCTCACTCACTCTCACACACACGCAGACAAAAAACACACACTCAAACTTTCAACTCAATAACTCACACACACACAGACACAAAACACACTCTCATACTCTCTCTCACTCACTCTCACACACATACACACACAGACACAAAACATACACTCATACTCTCTCTCACTCACTCTCACTCACGCACAGATGGAAACAGACACAAAACACACACTTATACTCTCACTCACTCACTCTCTCTCAAACAGACACAAAACACACACTCATACTCTCTCTCACGCACTCTCACTCACTCACAGACACAAAACACACACTCATACTCTCTCTCACTTTCTCTCTCACTCACACACACACAAAACACACACTCATACTCTCTCTCACTCACTCTCAAACAGACACAAAACACACACTCATACTCTCTCTCACTCAATCTCTCCGACACAGACACAAACACACACTCATACTCTCTCTCATTCACTCTCTCACACACAGACACAGAAGACAAACTCATACCCTCACTCACTCTCTCACACATACACAGAGACACAAGACACGCACTCATACTCTCTCAATCACTCTCACGCCCACACACACACACAGACACAAAATACACACTCATACTCTCTCTCACTCACTCTCTCTCACACACAAAGACACAAAACACACACTCATACTTTCTCTCACTCACTGTCACTCACTCGCAGACACAAAACGCACACTCATACTCTCTCTCACTCACACAGATAGACACAAAACACACACTCATACTCTCTTTCACTCACTCTCACTCACATACAGACGGACACAGACACAAAACACACACTCATACTAACTCTAACTAACTCTCATACACACACACAGACACAAAACACACACTCATAATCTCACTCACTCACTCTCTCTCACACAGACACAAAACACACACTCATACTCTCTCTCACTCACTCTCACTCACTCATAGACACAAAACAAAACCTCATCCTCTCACTCACACAGATAGACACAAAACACACACTCATACTCTCTCTCACTCACTCATACACACACATACAGACACAAAACACACACTCATACTCTCTCTCACTCTCTCAAACACACAGACACAAAACAATCATTCATACTCTCTCTCACTCTCTCAAACGCACACTGACACAAAACACACACTCATACTCTCTCTCACTAACTCTCACTCACACACAGATGTACAAAGACACAAAACACACACTCATGCTCCCTCTCACCCACTCTCACACAAACATACACAGACACAAAACAGACAATCATACTCTCTCTCACTCACTCTCACACACAGACACAAAGCACACACTCATACTCTCTCTCACTCTCTCTCACACACACAGACACAAAATACACACTCATACTCTCTTTCACTCACTCTCACTCACACACAGACGGACACAAAACACGAACTCATACTCTCTCTCACTCTCTCTATCACACACAGACACAAAACACACACTCATACTCTCACTCACTCTCACACACACGCAGACAAAAAACACACACTCAAACTTTCAACTCAATAACTCACACACACACAGACACAAAACACACTCTCATACTCTCTCTCACTCACTCTCACACACATACACACACAGACACAAAACATACACTCATACTCTCTCTCACTCACTCTCACTCACGCACAGATGGAAACAGACACAAAACACACACTTATACTCTCACTCACTCACTCTCTCTCAAACAGACACAAAACACACACTCATACTCTCTCTCACGCACTCTCACTCACTCACAGACACAAAACACACACTCATACTCTCTCTCACTTTCTCTCTCACTCACACACACACAAAACACACACTCATACTCTCTCTCACTCACTCTCAAACAGACACAAAACACACACTCATACTCTCTCTCACTCAATCTCTCCGACACAGACACAAACACACACTCATACTCTCTCTCATTCACTCTCTCACACACAGACACAGAAGACAAACTCATACCCTCACTCACTCTCTCACACATACACAGAGACACAAGACACGCACTCATACTCTCTCAATCACTCTCACGCCCACACACACACACAGACACAAAATACACACTCATACTCTCTCTCACTCACTCTCTCTCACACACAAAGACACAAAACACACACTCATACTTTCTCTCACTCACTGTCACTCACTCGCAGACACAAAACGCACACTCATACTCTCTCTCACTCACACAGATAGACACAAAACACACACTCATACTCTCTTTCACTCACTCTCACTCACATACAGACGGACACAGACACAAAACACACACTCATACTAACTCTAACTAACTCTCATACACACACACAGACACAAAACACACACTCATAATCTCACTCACTCACTCTCTCTCACACAGACACAAAACACACACTCATACTCTCTCTCACTCACTCTCACTCACTCATAGACACAAAACAAAACCTCATCCTCTCACTCACACAGATAGACACAAAACACACACTCATACTCTCTCTCACTCACTCATACACACACATACAGACACAAAACACACACTCATACTCTCTCTCACTCTCTCAAACACACAGACACAAAACAATCATTCATACTCTCTCTCACTCTCTCAAACGCACACTGACACAAAACACACACTCATACTCTCTCTCACTAACTCTCACTCACACACAGATGTACAAAGACACAAAACACACACTCATGCTCCCTCTCACCCACTCTCACACAAACATACACAGACACAAAACAGACAATCATACTCTCTCTCACTCACTCTCACACACAGACACAAAGCACACACTCATACTCTCTCTCACTCTCTCTCACACACACAGACACAAAATACACACTCATACTCTCTTTCACTCACTCTCACTCACACACAGACGGACACAAAACACGAACTCATACTCTCTCTCACTCTCTCTATCACACACAGACACAAAACACACACTCATACTCTCACTCACTCTCACACACACGCAGACAAAAAACACACGCTCAAACTTTCAACTCAATAACTCACACACACACAGACACAAAACACACTCTCATACTCTCTCTCACTCACTCTCACACACATACACACACAGACACAAAACATACACTCATACTCTCTCTCACTCACTCTCACTCACACACAGATGGAAACAGACACAAAACACACACTCATACTCTCACTCACTCCCTCTCTCTCAAACAGACACAAAACACACACTCATACTCTCTCTCACGCACTCTCACTCACTCACAGACACAAAACACACACTCATACTCTCTCTCACTTTCTCTCTCACTCACACACACACAAAACACACACTCATACTCTCTCTCACTCACTCTCAAACAGACACAAAACACACACTCATACTCTCTCTCACTCACTCTCACTCACTCACAGACACAAAACACACACTGATACTCTCTCTCACTCTCTCACTCACACACACACACACAAAACACACACTCATACTCTCTCTCACTCACTCTCTCACACACAGACACAAAACACACACTCATACTCTCTCTCACTCACTCTCTCACACACAGACACAAAACACACGCTCATACTCTATCTCACTCACTCTCTCACATACAGACACAAAAGACACAATCATACTCACTCTCACTCACTCTCTCAGACACAGACACAAAACACACACTCATACTATCATTCACTCTCTCACACATAAACAGAGACACAAGACACACACTCATACTCTCTCAATCACTCTCATGCACACACACACACAGACACAAAATACACACTCATACTCTCTCTCACTCACTGTCTCACACACACACAGACACAAAACACACACTCATACTCTCTCTCACTCACTCTCTCTCACACACACAGACACAAAACACACACTCATACTCTCTCTCACTCACTGTCACTCACTCGCAGACACAAAACACACACTCATACTCTCTCTCACTCACACAGATAGACACAAAACACACACTCATACTCTCTTTCACTCACTCTCACACACATAACCACACAGACACAAAACACACACTCAAAATCTCTCTCACTCACTCTCACTCACACACAGATGGACACAGACACAAAACACACACTCATACTCTCTCTCACTCTCTCTCACACACACAGACACAAAATACACACTCATACTCTCTTTCACTCACTCTCACTCAGACACAGACGGACACAAAACACAAACTCATACTCTCTCTCACTCTCTCTATCGCACACAGACACAAAACACACACTCATACTCTCACTCACTCTCACTCAAAAACAGACACAAAACACACACTCATACTCTCTCTCACTCTCTCTCACACACACAGACACAAAATACACACTCATACACTCTTTCACTCACTCTCACTCACACACAGACGGACACAAAACACAAACTCATTCTCTCTCTCACTCTCTCTATCACACACAGACACAAAACACACACTCATACTCTCACTCACTCTCACACAAACACAAACACAAAACACACACTCATACTCTCACTCAATCACTCTCACACACACAGACACAAAACACACACTCATACTCTCTCTCACTCACTCTCTCACACACAGACACAAAACACACACTCATACTCTCTCTCACTTTCTCTCTCACTCACACACACACAAAACACACACTCATACTCTCTCTCACTCACTCTCAAACAGACACAAAACACACACTCATACTCTCTCTCACTCAATCTCTCCGACACAGACACAAACACACACTCATACTCTCTCTCATTCACTCTCTCACACACAGACACAAAAGACAAACTCATACCCTCACTCACTCTCTCACACATACACAGAGACACAAGACACGCACTCATACTCTCTCAATCACTCTCACGCCCACACACACACACAGACACAAAATACACACTCATACTCTCTCTCACTCACTCTCTCTCACACACAAAGACACAAAACACACACTCATACTTTCTCTCACTCACTGTCACTCACTCGCAGACACAAAACGCACACTCATACTCTCTCTCACTCACACAGATAGACACAAAACACACACTCATACTCTCTTTCACTCACTCTCACTCACATACAGACGGACACAGACACAAAACACACACTCATACTAACTCTAACTAACTCTCATACACACACACAGACACAAAACACACACTCATAATCTCACTCACTCACTCTCTCTCACACAGACACAAAACACACACTCATACTCTCTCTCACTCACTCTCACTCACTCATAGACACAAAACAAAACCTCATCCTCTCACTCACACAGATAGACACAAAACACACACTCATACTCTCTCTCACTCACTCATACACACACATACAGACACAAAACACACACTCATACTCTCTCTCACTCTCTCAAACACACAGACACAAAACAATCATTCATACTCTCTCTCACTCTCTCAAACGCACACTGACACAAAACACACACTCATACTCTCTCTCACTAACTCTCACTCACACACAGATGTACAAAGACACAAAACACACACTCATGCTCCCTCTCACCCACTCTCACACAAACATACACAGACACAAAACAGACAATCATACTCTCTCTCACTCACTCTCACACACTGACACAAAGCACACACTCATACTCTCTCTCACTCTCTCTCACACACACAGACACAAAATACACACTCATACTCTCTTTCACTCACTCTCACTCACACACAGACGGACACAAAACACGAACTCATACTCTCTCTCACTCTCTCTATCACACATAGACACAAAACACACACTCATACTCTCACTCACTCTCACACACACGCAGACAAAAAACACACACTCAAACTTTCAACTCAATAACTCACACACACACAGACACAAAACACACTCTCATACTCTCACTCACTCACTCTCTCTCAAACAGACACAAAACACACACTCATACTCTCTCTCACGCACTCTCACTCACTCACAGACACAAAACACACACTCATACTCTCTCTCACTTTCTCTCTCACTCACACACACACAAAACACACACTCATACTCTCTCTCACTCACTCTCAAACAGACACAAAACACACACTCATACTCTCTCTCACTCACTCTCACTCACTCACAGACACAAAACACACACTGATACTCTCTCTCACTCTCTCACTCACACACACACACACAAAACACACACTCATACTCTCTCTCACTCACTCTCTCACACACAGACACAAAACAAACACTCATACTCTCTCTCACTCACTCTCTCACACACAGACACAAAACACACGCTCATACTCTATCTCACTCACTCTCTCACATACAGACACAAAAGACACAATCATACTCACTCTCACTCACTCTCTCAGACACAGACACAAAACACACACTCATACTATCATTCACTCTCTCACACATAAACAGAGACACAAGACACACACTCATACTCTCTCAATCACTCTCATGCACACACACACACAGACACAAAATACACACTCATACTCTCTCTCACTCACTGTCTCACACACACACAGACACAAAACACACACTCATACTCTCTCTCACTCACTCTCTCTCACACACACAGACACAAAACACACACTCATACTCTCTCTCACTCACTGTCACTCACTCGCAGACACAAAACACACACTCATACTCTCTCTCACTCACACAGATAGACACAAAACACACACTCATACTCTCTTTCACTCACTCTCACACACATAACCACACAGACACAAAACACACACTCAAAATCTCTCTCACTCACTCTCACTCACACACAGATGGACACAGACACAAAACACACACTCATACTCTCTCTCACTCTCTCTCACACACACAGACACAAAATACACACTCATACTCTCTTTCACTCACTCTCACTCAGACACAGACGGACACAAAACACAAACTCATACTCTCTCTCACTCTCTCTATCGCACACAGACACAAAACACACACTCATACTCTCACTCACTCTCACTCAAAAACAGACACAAAACACACACTCATACTCTCTCTCACTCTCTCTCACAAACACAGACACAAAATACACACTCATACACTCTTTCACTCACTCTCACTCACACACAGACGGACACAAAACACAAACTCATTCTCTCTCTCACTCTCTCTATCACACACAGACACAAAACACACACTCATACTCTCACTCACTCTCACACAAACACAAACACAAAACACACACTCATACTCTCACTCAATCACTCACACACACACAGACACAAAACACACACTCATACTCTCTCTCACTCACTCTCTCACACACAGACACAAAACACACACTCATACTCTCTCTCACTCACTCTCACTTACACACACAGACACAAAACAAACACTCATACTCTCTCTCAATCACTCTCACACACATACACACACAGACACCAAACACACACTCATACTCTCTCTCACTCACTCTCTCACACACAGACACAAAACACACACTCATAATCTCTCTCACTCACTCTCTCACACACAGACACAAAACACACACTCATACAATCTCTCACTCACTCTCACACACAGACACAAAACACACACTCATACTCTCTCTGACTCACTCTCACTCACACACATAGACACAAAACACACACTCATACTCTCTCTCACTCACTCTCACTCACACACAGATTGAAACAGACACAAAACACACACTCAAACTATCTCTCACTCTCTCTCTCACACACACACACAGACACAAAACACACACTCATACTCTCTCTCTTTGACTCTCACACACACACACAGACACTAAACACACACTCATACTCTCATTCACTCACTCTCTCTCAAACAGGCACAAAACACACACTCATATTCTCACTCACTCTCACTCACTCACAGACACAAAACACACACTGATACTCTCTCTCACTCACTCTCTCACTCACACACACACACACAAAACACACTCATGCTATCTCTCTCTCACTCTCTCACACACAGACACAAAACACTCATACTCTCTCTCACTCACTCTCTCACACACAGACACAAAACACACGCTCATACTCTATCTCACTCACTCTCTCACACACAGACACAAAAGACACAATCATACTCACTCTCACTCACTCTCTCAGACACAGACACAAAACACACACTCATACTCTCTCTCACTCAATCTCTCAGACACAGACACAAACACACACTCATACTCTCTCCCATTCACTCTCTCACACACAGACACAGAAGACAAACTCATACCCTCACTCACTCTCTCACACATACACAGAGACACAAGACACGCACTCATACCCTCTCAATCACTCTCACGCCCACACACACATACAGACACAAAATACACACTCATACTCTATCTCGCTCACTCACTCACACACAGACACAAAACACACACTCATACTCTCTCTCACTCACTCTCTCTCACACACACAGACACAAAACACACACTCATACTCTCTCTCACTCACTGTCACTCACTCGCAGACACAAAACGCACACTCATACTCTCTCTCACTCACACAGATAGACACAAAACACACACTCATACTCTCTCTCACTCACTCTCACTCACACACAGATGGAAACAGACACAAAACAAACACTCAAACTATCTCTCACTCTCTCTCTCACACACACACACAGACACAAAACACACACTCATACTCTCTCTCTTTGACTCTCACACACACACACAGACACTAAACACACACTCATACTCTCACTCACTCACTCTCTCTCAAACAGACACAAAACACACACTCATACTCTCACTCACTCTCACTCACTCACAGACACAAAACACACACTGATACTCTCTCTCACTCTCTCTCTCACTCACACACAGACACAAAACACACACTCATACTCTCTCTCACTCACTCTCACTTACACACACAGACACAAAACAAACACTCATACTCTCTCTCAATCACTCTCACACACATACACACACAGACACCAAACACACACTCATACTCTCTCTCACTCACTCTCTCACACACAGACACAAAACACACACTCATAATCTCTCTCACTCACTCTCTCACACACAGACACAAAACACACACTCATACAATCTCTCACTCACTCTCACACACAGACACAAAACACACACTCATACTCTCTCTGACTCACTCTCACTCACACACATCGACACAAAACACACACTCATACTCTCTCTCACTCACTCTCACTCACACCCAGATGGAAACAGACACAAAACACACACTCAAACTATCTCTCACTCTCTCTCTCACACACACACACAGACACAAAACACACACACATACTCTCTCTCTTTGACTCTCACACACACACACAGACACTAAACACACACTCATACTCTCATTCACTCACTCTCTCTCAAACAGACACAAAACACACACTCATACTCTCACTCACTCTCACTCACTCACAGACACAAAACACACACTGATACTCTCTCTCACTCACACACACACACACAAAACACACTCATGCTCTCTCTCTCTCACTCTCTCACACACAGACACAAAACAAACACTCATACTCTCTCTCACTCACTCTCTCACACACAGACACAAAAGACACAATCATACTCACTCTCACTCACTCTCTCAGACACAGACACAAAACACACACTCATACTCTCTCTCACTCAATCTCTCAGACACAGACACAAACACACGCTCATACTCACTCTCATTCACTCTCTCACACACAGACACAAAAGACCAAACTCATACAGTCACTCACTCTCTCACACATACACAGAGACACAAGACACGCACTCATACTCTCTCAATCACTCTCACGCCCACACACACACAGACACAAAATACACACTCATACTCTCTCTCGCTCACTCTCTCACAAACACACAGACACAAAACACACACTCATACTCTCTCTCACTCACTCTCTCTCACACACACAGACACAAAACACACACTCATACTCTCTCTCACTCACTGTCACTCACTCGCAGACACAAAACGCACACTCATACTCTCTCTCACTCACACAGATAGACACAAAACACACACTCATACTCTCTCTCACTCACTCTCACACACATACACACACAGACACAAACATACACTCATACTCTCTCTCACTCACTCTCACTCACACACAGATGGAAACAGACACAAAACAAAAACTCAAACTATCTCTCACTCTCTCCCTCACACACACACACACAGACACAAAACACAAACTCATACTCTCTCGCTTTGACTCTCACACACACACACAGACACTAAACACACACTCATACTCTCACTCAATCACTCTCTCTCAAACAGACACAAAACACACACTCATACTCTCACTCACTCTCACTCACTCACAGACACAAAACACACACTGATACTCTCTCTCACTCTCTCTCTCACTCACACACACACACAAAACACACTCATGGTCTCTCTCACTCACTCTCTCACACACAGACACAAAACAAACACTCATACTCTCTCTCACTCACTCTCTCACACACAGACACAAAACACACGCTCATACTCTATCTCACTCACTCTCTCACACACAGACACAAAAGACACAATCATACTCACTCTCACTCACTCTCTCAGACACAGACACAAAACACACACTCATACTCTCTCTCACTCAATCTCTCAGACACAGACACAAACACACACTCATACTCTCTCTCACTCACTCTCTCACACACAGACACAAAAGACACACTCATACCCTCACTCACTCTCTCACGCATACACAGAGACACAAGACACGCACTCATACTCTCTCAATCACTCTCATGCCCACACACACACAGACACAAAATACACACTCATACTCTCTCTCGCTCACTCTCTCACAAACACACAGACACAAAACACACACTCATAATCTCTCTCACTCACTCTCTCTCACACAAAAAGACACAAAACACACACTCATACTCTCTCTCACTCACTGTCACTCACTCGCAGACACAAAACGCACACTCATACTCTCTCTCACTCACACAGATAGACACAAAACACACACTCATACTCTCTTTCACTCACTCTTACTCACACACAGACGGACACAGACACAAAACACGCACTCATACTAGCTCTCACTCACTATCTCACACACACACACAGACACAAAACACACACTCATACTAACTCTAACTAACTCTCATACACACACACAGACACAAAACACACACTCATAATCTCAATCACTCACTCTCTCTCACACAGACACAACACACACACTCATACTCTCTCTCACTCACTCTCACTCACTCATAGACACAAAACAAAACCTCATCCTCTCACTCACACAGATAGACACAAAACACACACTCATACTCTCTCTCACTCTCTCTCACACACACAGACACAAAATACACACTCATACTCTCTTTCACTCACTCTCACTCAGACACAGACGGACACAAAACACAAACTCATACTCTCTCTCACTCTCTCTATCGCACACAGACACAAAACACACACTCATACTCTCACTCACTCTCACTCAAAAACAGACACAAAACACACACTCATACTCTCTCTCACTCTCTCTCACAAACACAGACACAAAATACACACTCATACACTCTTTCACTCACTCTCACTCACACACAGACGGACACAAAACACAAACTCATTCTCTCTCTCACTCTCTCTATCACACACAGACACAAAACACACACTCATACTCTCACTCACTCTCACACAAACACAAACACAAAACACACACTCATACTCTCACTCAATCACTCACACACACACAGACACAAAACACACACTCATACTCTCTCTCACTCACTCTCTCACACACAGACACAAAACACACACTCATACTCTCTCTCACTCACTCTCACTTACACACACAGACACAAAACAAACACTCATACTCTCTCTCAATCACTCTCACACACATACACACACAGACACCAAACACACACTCATACTCTCTCTCACTCACTCTCTCACACACAGACACAAAACACACACTCATAATCTCTCTCACTCACTCTCTCACACACAGACACAAAACACACACTCATACAATCTCTCACTCACTCTCACACACAGACACAAAACACACACTCATACTCTCTCTGACTCACTCTCACTCACACACATAGACACAAAACACACACTCATACTCTCTCTCACTCACTCTCACTCACACACAGATTGAAACAGACACAAAACACACACTCAAACTATCTCTCACTCTCTCTCTCACACACACACACAGACACAAAACACACACTCATACTCTCTCTCTTTGACTCTCACACACACACACAGACACTAAACACACACTCATACTCTCATTCACTCACTCTCTCTCAAACAGGCACAAAACACACACTCATATTCTCACTCACTCTCACTCACTCACAGACACAAAACACACACTGATACTCTCTCTCACTCACTCTCTCACTCACACACACACACACAAAAAAAACTCATGCTATCTCTCTCTCACTCTCTCACACACAGACACAAAACACTCATACTCTCTCTCACTCACTCTCTCACACACAGACACAAAACACACGCTCATACTCTATCTCACTCACTCTCTCACACACAGACACAAAAGACACAATCATACTCACTCTCACTCACTCTCTCAGACACAGACACAAAACACACACTCATACTCTCTCTCACTCAATCTCTCAGACACAGACACAAACACACACTCATACTCTCTCCCATTCACTCTCTCACACACAGACACAGAAGACAAACTCATACCCTCACTCACTCTCTCACACATACACAGAGACACAAGACACGCACTCATACCCTCTCAATCACTCTCACGCCCACACACACATACAGACACAAAATACACACTCATACTCTATCTCGCTCACTCACTCACACACAGACACAAAACACACACTCATACTCTCTCTCACTCACTCTCTCTCACACACACAGACACAAAACACACACTCATACTCTCTCTCACTCACTGTCACTCACTCGCAGACACAAAACGCACACTCATACTCTCTCTCACTCACACAGATAGACACAAAACACACACTCATACTCTCTCTCACTCACTCTCACTCACACACAGATGGAAACAGACACAAAACAAACACTCAAACTATCTCTCACTCTCTCTCTCACACACACACACAGACACAAAACACACACTCATACTCTCTCTCTTTGACTCTCACACACACACACAGACACTAAACACACACTCATACTCTCACTCACTCACTCTCTCTCAAACAGACACAAAACACACACTCATACTCTCACTCACTCTCACTCACTCACAGACACAAAACACACACTGATACTCTCTCTCACTCTCTCTCTCACTCACACACAGACACAAAACACACACTCATACTCTCTCTCACTCACTCTCACTTACACACACAGACACAAAACAAACACTCATACTCTCTCTCAATCACTCTCACACACATACACACACAGACACCAAACACACACTCATACTCTCTCTCACTCACTCTCTCACACACAGACACAAAACACACACTCATAATCTCTCTCACTCACTCTCTCACACACAGACACAAAACACACACTCATACAATCTCTCACTCACTCTCACACACAGACACAAAACACACACTCATACTCTCTCTGACTCACTCTCACTCACACACATCGACACAAAACACACACTCATACTCTCTCTCACTCACTCTCACTCACACCCAGATGGAAACAGACACAAAACACACACTCAAACTATCTCTCACTCTCTCTCTCACACACACACACAGACACAAAACACACACACATACTCTCTCTCTTTGACTCTCACACACACACACAGACACTAAACACACACTCATACTCTCATTCACTCACTCTCTCTCAAACAGACACAAAACACACACTCATACTCTCACTCACTCTCACTCACTCACAGACACAAAACACACACTGATACTCTCTCTCACTCACACACACACACACAAAACACACTCATGCTCTCTCTCTCTCACTCTCTCACACACAGACACAAAACAAACACTCATACTCTCTCTCACTCACTCTCTCACACACAGACACAAAAGACACAATCATACTCACTCTCACTCACTCTCTCAGACACAGACACAAAACACACACTCATACTCTCTCTCACTCAATCTCTCAGACACAGACACAAACACACGCTCATACTCACTCTCATTCACTCTCTCACACACAGACACAAAAGACCAAACTCATACAGTCACTCACTCTCTCACACATACACAGAGACACAAGACACGCACTCATACTCTCTCAATCACTCTCACGCCCACACACACACAGACACAAAATACACACTCATACTCTCTCTCGCTCACTCTCTCACAAACACACAGACACAAAACACACACTCATACTCTCTCTCACTCACTCTCTCTCACACACACAGACACAAAACACACACTCATACTCTCTCTCACTCACTGTCACTCACTCGCAGACACAAAACGCACACTCATACTCTCTCTCACTCACACAGATAGACACAAAACACACACTCATACTCTCTCTCACTCACTCTCACACACATACACACACAGACACAAACATACACTCATACTCTCTCTCACTCACTCTCACTCACACACAGATGGAAACAGACACAAAACAAAAACTCAAACTATCTCTCACTCTCTCCCTCACACACACACACACAGACACAAAACACAAACTCATACTCTCTCGCTTTGACTCTCACACACACACACAGACACTAAACACACACTCATACTCTCACTCAATCACTCTCTCTCAAACAGACACAAAACACACACTCATACTCTCACTCACTCTCACTCACTCACAGACACAAAACACACACTGATACTCTCTCTCACTCTCTCTCTCACTCACACACACACACAAAACACACTCATGGTCTCTCTCACTCACTCTCTCACACACAGACACAAAACAAACACTCATACTCTCTCTCACTCACTCTCTCACACACAGACACAAAACACACGCTCATACTCTATCTCACTCACTCTCTCACACACAGACACAAAAGACACAATCATACTCACTCTCACTCACTCTCTCAGACACAGACACAAAACACACACTCATACTCTCTCTCACTCAATCTCTCAGACACAGACACAAACACACACTCATACTCTCTCTCACTCACTCTCTCACACACAGACACAAAAGACACACTCATACCCTCACTCACTCTCTCACGCATACACAGAGACACAAGACACGCACTCATACTCTCTCAATCACTCTCATGCCCACACACACACAGACACAAAATACACACTCATACTCTCTCTCGCTCACTCTCTCACAAACACACAGACACAAAACACACACTCATAATCTCTCTCACTCACTCTCTCTCACACAAAAAGACACAAAACACACACTCATACTCTCTCTCACTCACTGTCACTCACTCGCAGACACAAAACGCACACTCATACTCTCTCTCACTCACACAGATAGACACAAAACACACACTCATACTCTCTTTCACTCACTCTTACTCACACACAGACGGACACAGACACAAAACACGCACTCATACTAGCTCTCACTCACTATCTCACACACACACACAGACACAAAACACACACTCATACTAACTCTAACTAACTCTCATACACACACACAGACACAAAACACACACTCATAATCTCAATCACTCACTCTCTCTCACACAGACACAACACACACACTCATACTCTCTCTCACTCACTCTCACTCACTCATAGACACAAAACAAAACCTCATCCTCTCACTCACACAGATAGACACAAAACACACACTCATACTCTCTCTCACTCTCTCTCACACACACAGACACAAAATACACACTCATACTCTCTTTCACTCACTCTCACTCAGACACAGACGGACACAAAACACAAACTCATACTCTCTCTCACTCTCTCTATCGCACACAGACACAAAACACACACTCATACTCTCACTCACTCTCACTCAAAAACAGACACAAAACACACACTCATACTCTCTCTCACTCTCTCTCACAAACACAGACACAAAATACACACTCATACACTCTTTCACTCACTCTCACTCACACACAGACGGACACAAAACACAAACTCATTCTCTCTCTCACTCTCTCTATCACACACAGACACAAAACACACACTCATACTCTCACTCACTCTCACACAAACACAAACACAAAACACACACTCATACTCTCACTCAATCACTCACACACACACAGACACAAAACACACACTCATACTCTCACTCACTCTCTCACACACAGACACAAAACACACACTCATACTCTCTCTCACTCACTCTCACTTACACACACAGACACAAAACAAACACTCATACTCTCTCTCAATCACTCTCACACACATACACACACAGACACCAAACACACACTCATACTCTCTCTCACTCACTCTCTCACACACAGACACAAAACACACACTCATAATCTCTCTCACTCACTCTCTCACACACAGACACAAAACACACACTCATACAATCTCTCACTCACTCTCACACACAGACACAAAACACACACTCATACTCTCTCTGACTCACTCTCACTCACACACATAGACACAAAACACACACTCATACTCTCTCTCACTCACTCTCACTCACACACAGATTGAAACAGACACAAAACACACACTCAAACTATCTCTCACTCTCTCTCTCACACACACACACAGACACAAAACACACACTCATACTCTCTCTCTTTGACTCTCACACACACACACAGACACTAAACACACACTCATACTCTCATTCACTCACTCTCTCTCAAACAGGCACAAAACACACACTCATATTCTCACTCACTCTCACTCACTCACAGACACAAAACACACACTGATACTCTCTCTCACTCACTCTCTCACTCACACACACACACACAAAACACACTCATGCTATCTCTCTCTCACTCTCTCACACACAGACACAAAACACTCATACTCTCTCTCACTCACTCTCTCACACACAGACACAAAACACACGCTCATACTCTATCTCACTCACTCTCTCACACACAGACACAAAAGACACAATCATACTCACTCTCACTCACTCTCTCAGACACAGACACAAAACACACACTCATACTCTCTCTCACTCAATCTCTCAGACACAGACACAAACACACACGCATACTCTCTCCCATTCACTCTCTCACACACAGACACAGAAGACAAACTCATACCCTCACTCACTCTCTCACACATACACAGAGACACAAGACACGCACTCATACCCTCTCAATCACTCTCACGCCCACACACACATACAGACACAAAATACACACTCATACTCTATCTCGCTCACTCACTCACACACAGACACAAAACACACACTCATACTCTCTCTCACTCACTCTCTCTCACACACACAGACACAAAACACACACTCATACTCTCTCTCACTCACTGTCACTCACTCGCAGACACAAAACGCACACTCATACTCTCTCTCACTCACACAGATAGACACAAAACACACACTCATACTCTCTCTCACTCACTCTCACTCACACACAGATGGAAACAGACACAAAACAAACACTCAAACTATCTCTCACTCTCTCTCTCACACACACACACAGACACAAAACACACACTCATACTCTCTCTCTTTGACTCTCACACACACACACAGACACTAAACACACACTCATACTCTCACTCACTCACTCTCTCTCAAACAGACACAAAACACACACTCATACTCTCACTCACTCTCACTCACTCACAGACACAAAACACACACTGATACTCTCTCTCACTCTCTCTCTCACTCACACACAGACACAAAACACACACTCACACTCTCTCTCACTCACTCTCACTTACACACACAGACACAAAACAAACACTCATACTCTCTCTCAATCACTCTCACACACATACACACACAGACACCAAACACACACTCATACTCTCTCTCACTCACTCTCTCACACACAGACACAAAACACACACTCATAATCTCTCTCACTCACTCTCTCACACACAGACACAAAACACACACTCATACAATCTCTCACTCACTCTCACACACAGACACAAAACACACACTCATACTCTCTCTGACTCACTCTCACTCACACACATCGACACAAAACACACACTCATACTCTCTCTCACTCACTCTCACTCACACCCAGATGGAAACAGACACAAAACACACACTCAAACTATCTCTCACTCTCTCTCTCACACACACACACAGACACAAAACACACACACATACTCTCTCTCTTTGACTCTCACACACACACACAGACACTAAACACACACTCATACTCTCATTCACTCACTCTCTCTCAAACAGACACAAAACACACACTCATACTCTCACTCACTCTCACTCACTCACAGACACAAAACACACACTGATACTCTCTCTCACTCACACACACACACACAAAACACACTCATGCTATCTCTCTCTCACTCTCTCACACACAGACACAAAACAAACACTCATACTCTCTCTCACTCACTCTCTCACACACAGACACAAAAGACACAATCATACTCACTCTCACTCACTCTCTCAGACACAGACACAAAACACACACTCATACTCTCTCTCACTCAATCTCTCAGACACAGACACAAACACACGCTCATACTCACTCTCATTCACTCTCTCACACACAGACACAAAAGACCAAACTCATACAGTCACTCACTCTCTCACACATACACAGAGACACAAGACACGCACTCATACTCTCTCAATCACTCTCACGCCCACACACACACAGACACAAAATACACACTCATACTCTCTCTCGCTCACTCTCTCACAAACACACAGACACAAAACACACACTCATACTCTCTCTCACTCACTCTCTCTCACACACACAGACACAAAACACACACTCATACTCTCTCTCACTCACTGTCACTCACTCGCAGACACAAAACGCACACTCATACTCTCTCTCACTCACACAGATAGACACAAAACACACACTCATACTCTCTCTCACTCACTCTCACACACATACACACACAGACACAAACATACACTCATACTCTCTCTCACTCACTCTCACTCACACACAGATGGAAACAGACACAAAACAAAAACTCAAACTATCTCTCACTCTCTCCCTCACACACACACACAGACACAAAACACACACTCATACTCTCTCGCTTTGACTCTCACACACACACACAGACACTAAACACACACTCATACTCTCACTCAATCACTCTCTCTCAAACAGACACAAAACACACACTCATACTCTCACTCACTCTCACTCACTCACAGACACAAAACACACACTGATACTCTCTCTCACTCTCTCTCTCACTCACACACACACACAAAACACACTCATGGTCTCTCTCACTCACTCTCTCACACACAGACACAAAACAAACACTCATACTCTCTCTCACTCACTCTCTCACACACAGACACAAAACACACGCTCATACTCTATCTCACTCACTCTCTCACACACAGACACAAAAGACACAATCATACTCACTCTCACTCACTCTCTCAGACACAGACACAAAACACACACTCATACTCTCTCTCACTCAATCTCTCAGACACAGACACAAACACACACTCATACTCTCTCTCACTCACTCTCTCACACACAGACACAAAAGACACACTCATACCCTCACTCACTCTCTCACGCATACACAGAGACACAAGACACGCACTCATACTCTCTCAATCACTCTCATGCCCACACACACACAGACACAAAATACACACTCATACTCTCTCTCGCTCACTCTCTCACAAACACACAGACACAAAACACACACTCATAATCTCTCTCACTCACTCTCTCTCACACAAAAAGACACAAAACACACACTCATACTCTCTCTCACTCACTGTCACTCACTCGCAGACACAAAACGCACACTCATACTCTCTCTCACTCACACAGATAGACACAAAACACACACTCATACTCTCTTTCACTCACTCTTACTCACACACAGACGGACACAGACACAAAACACGCACTCATACTAGCTCTCACTCACTATCTCACACACACACACAGACACAAAACACACACTCATACTAACTCTAACTAACTCTCATACACACACACAGACACAAAACACACACTCATAATCTCAATCACTCACTCTCTCTCACACAGACACAACACACACACTCATACTCTCTCTCACTCACTCTCACTCACTCATAGACACAAAACAAAACCTCATCCTCTCACTCACACAGATAGACACAAAACACACACTCATACTCTCTCTCACTCATACACACACATACAGACACAAAACACACACTCATACTCTCTCTCACTCTCTCAAACACACAGACACAAAACAATCATTCATACTCCCTCTCACTCTCTCAAACGCACACTGACACAAAACACACACTCATACTCTCTCAATCACTCTCATGCACACACACACACAGACACAAAATACAGACTCATACTCTCTCTCGCTCACTGTCTCACACACACACAGACACAAAACAAGCACTCATACTCTCTCTCACTCACTGTCACTCACTCGCAGACACAAAACACACACTCATACTCTCTCTCACTCACACAGATAGACACAAAACACACACTCATACTCTCTTTCACTCACTCTCACACACATAACCACACAGAAACAAAACACACACTCAAAATCTCTCTCACTCACTCTCACTCACACACAGACGGACACAGACACAAAACACACACTCATACTCTCTCTCACTCTCTCTCACACACACAGACACAAAATACACAATCATACTCTCTTTCACTCACTCTCAGTCACACACAGACGGACACAAAACACAAACTCATACTCTCTCTCTCTCTCTCTATCGCACACAGACACAAAACACACACTCATACTCTCACTCACTCTCACTCAAAAACAGACACAAAACACACACTCATACTCTCTCTCACTCTCTCTCACACACACAGACACAAAATATACACTCATACTCTCTTTCACTCACTCTCACTCACACACAGACGGACACAAAACACAAACTCATTCTCTCTCTCACTCTATCACACACAGACACAAAACACACACTCATACTCTCACTCACTCTCACACAAACACAGACACAAAACACACACTGATACTCTCACTCAATCTCTCACACACACACAGACACAAAACACACACTCATACTCTCTCTCACTCACTCTCTCACACACAGACACAAAACACACACTCATACTCTCTCTCACTCACTCTCACTTACACACACAGACACAAAACAAACACTCATACTCTCTCTCAATCACTCTCACACACATACACACACAGACACAAAACACACACTCATACTCTCTCTCACTCACTCTCTCACACACAGACACAAAACACACACTCATAATCTCTCTCACTCACTCTCTCACACACAGACACAAAACACACACTCATACTCTGACTCACTCTCACTCTCACACATAGACACAAAACACACACTCATACTCTCTCTCACTCACTCTCACTCACACACAGATGGAAACAGACACAAAACACACACTCAAACTATCTCTCACTCTCTCTCTCACACACACACACAGACACAAAACACACACTCATACTCTCTCTCTTTGACTCTCACACACACACACAGACACTAAACACACACTCATACTCTCACTCACTCACTCTCTCTCAAACAGACACAAAACACACACTCATACTCTCACTCACTCTCACTCACTCACAGACACAAAACACACACTGATACTCTCTCTCACTCACTCTCTCACTCACCCACACACACACAAAACACACTCATGCTCTCTCTCTCTCACTCTCTCACACACAGACACAAAACAAACACTCATACTCTCTCTCACTCACTCTCTCACACACAGACACAAAACACCCGCTCATACTCTCTCTCACTCACTC
The DNA here is from genome assembly GCF_017639515.1 of Carcharodon carcharias. Classification (NCBI taxonomy): domain Eukaryota; kingdom Metazoa; phylum Chordata; class Chondrichthyes; order Lamniformes; family Lamnidae; genus Carcharodon; species Carcharodon carcharias. The sequence goes on along the minus strand of NW_024470783.1, from coordinate 427,444 downwards.
TCTCACACACAGACACAAAAGACACAATCATACTCACTCTCACTCACTCTCTCAGACACAGACACAAAACAAACACTCATATTCTCTCTCACTCAATCTCTCAGACACAGACACAAACACACACTCATAATCTCTCTCACTCACTCTCTCACACACAGACACAAAGGACAAACTCATACCCTCACTCACTCTCTCACACATACACAGAGACACAAGACACGCACTCATACTCTCTCAATCACTCTCACGCCCACACACACACACAGACACAAAATACACACTCATACTCTCTCTCGCTCACTCTCTCACAAACACACAGACACAAAACACACACTCATACTCTCTCTCACTCACTCTCTCTCACACACACAGACACAAAACACACACTCATACTCTCTCTCACTCACTGTCACTCACTCGCAGACACAAAACGCACACTCATACTCTCTCTCACTCACACAGATAGACACAAAACACACACTCATACTCTCTTTCACTCACTCTCACTCACACACAGACGGACACAGACACAAAACACGCCCTCATACTAGCTCTCACTCCCTATCTCACACACGCACAGACACAAAACACACACTCATACTATCTCTCACTAACTCTCACACACACACACAGACACAAAACACACACTCATAATCTCACCCACTCACTGTCAATCACACAGACACAAAACACACACTCATACTCTCTCTCACTCACTCTCACTCACTCATAGACACAAAACAAAACCTCATACTCTCACTCACACAGATAGACACAAAACACACACTCATACTCTCTCTCACTCACTCATGCACACACATACAGACACAAAACACACACTCATACTCTCTCTCACTCTCTCAAACACACAGACACAAAACAATCATTCATACTCTCTCACACTCTCTCAAACGCACACTGACACAAAACACACACTCATACTCTCTCTCACTAACTCTCACTCACACACAGATGGACAAAGACACAAAACACACACTCATGCTCCCTCTCACCCACTCTCACACAAACATACACAGACACAAAACAGACAATCATACTCTCTCTCACTCACTCTCACACACAGACACAAAGCACACACTCATACTCTCTCTCACTCTCTCTCACACACAGACACAAAATACACACTCATACTCTCTTTCACTCACTCTCACTCACACACAGACGGACACAAAACACAAACTCATACTCTCTCTCACTCTCTCTATCACACACAGACAAAAAACACACACTCAAACTCTCAACTCAATCACTCACACACACACAGACACAAAACACACTCTCATACTCTCTCTCACTCACTCTCACACAAACATACACAGACACAAAACACACACTCATACTCTCTCTCACTCACTCTCACACAAAGGCACAAAACACACACTCATACTCTCTCTCACTCTCTCTCACACACACAGACGCAAAAAACACACTCATACTCTCTTTCACTCACTCTCACTCACACACAGACGGACACAAAACAAAAACTCATACTCTCTCTCACTCTCTCTATCACACACAGACACAAAACAAACACTCATACTCTCACTCACTCTCACACACACACAGACACAAAACATACACTCATACTCTCACTCAATCACTCGCACACACACAGACACAAAACACACACTCATACTCTCACTCACTGTCTCACACACAGACACAAAACACACACTCATACTCTCTCTCACTCACTCTCACACACATCCACACACAGACACAAAACAGTCACTCAAACTATCTCTCACTCACTCTCACACACAAACACACAGTAACAAAACACACACTCATACTCTCTCTCACTGACTCGCACACACACACCGACACTAAACACACACTCATACTCTCACTCACTCTCTCTCACACAGACACAAAACACACACTCATACTCACTCTCACTCACTCTCTCACACACAGATACAAAACATACACTCATAATCTCTCTCACTCACTCTCTCACACACAGACACAAAACACACAATCATACACTATCTCACTCACTCTCACTCACACACTTAGACACAAAACACACACTCATACACTCTCTCAATCACTCTCACTCACACACTTAGACACAAAACACACACTCATACTCTCTCTCACTCTCACACTCATACACACACAGACACAAAACATACACTCATACTCTCTCTCACTCACTCTCATTCACACACAGATGGAAACAGACACAAAACACACATTCGAACTATCTCTCACTCTCTCTCTCACACACACACACAGACACAAAACACACACTCATACTCTCTCTCTTTGACTCTCACACACACACACAGACACTATACACACACTCATACTATCACTCACTCACTCTCTCTCACACAGACACAAAACACACACTCATACTCTCTCTCACTCACTCTCACTCACTCACAGACTCAAAACACACACTGACAGATCCTCTCCCACTCTCTCTCTCAATCACACACACAACCACAAAACACACACTCATACTCTCTCTCACTCACTCTCTCACACACAGACACAAAACACACACTCATACTCTCTCTCACACACTCTCTCACACACAGACACCAAACACACGCTCATACTCTCTCTCACTCACTCTCGCACAAACATACACAGACACAAAACACACACTCATACTCTCTCTCACTAACTCTCACTCACACACAGATGGACAAAGACACAAAACACACACTCATACTCTCTCTCACTCACTCTCACACACATACACACACAGACACAAAACACACACTCATACTCTCTCTCAATCACTCTCACTCACACAGACGGGCACAGACACAAAACACACACTCATACTATCTCTCACTCACTCTCACACACACACACAGACACAAAACAGAGACTCATACTCTCTCTCACTCACTCTCAAACACACACAAACAGACACAAAACAGAGACTCATACTCTCTCTCACTCACTCTCACACACAGACACAAAACACACACTCATACTCTCTCTCACTCTCTCTCACACACACAGACGCAAAACACAAACTCATACTCTCTTGCACTCACTCTCACTCACACACAGAAGGACGCAAAACACAAACTCATACTCTCTCTCACTCTCTCTATCACACACAGACACAAAACACACACTCATACTCTCACTCACTCTCACACACACACAGACACAAAACACACACTCATACTATCACTCAATCACTCCCACACACACAGACACAAAACACACACTCATACTCTCTCTAACTCACTCTCTCACACACAGACACAAAACACTCACTCAATCTATCTCTCACTCACTCTCTCACACACACACACAGACACAAAACACACATTCATACTCCCTCTCTCTGACTCTCACACACACACAGACACTAAACACACACTCATACTCTCTCTCACTCACTCTCACTCACACACGGACACAAAACACACACTCATACTGTCTCTCACTCTCTCTCTCGCACACACAAAGACTAAAAACACACATACTCTCTCTCACTCACTCTCTCACACACAGACACAAAACACACACTCATACTCTCTCTCACTCACTCTCTCTCTGACTCACACACACGGACACAAAACACACACTCATACTCTCTCTCACTCACTCTCTCACACACAGACACAAAACACACACTCATACTCTCTCTCACTCACTCTCTCACACAAAGACACAAAACACACACTCATACTCTCTCTCACTCACTCTCTCACAATCAGACACAAACACACACTCATAATCTCTCTCACTCACTCTCTCACACACAGACATAAAACACAAACCCATACTCTCACTCACTCTCTCACACACACAGAGACACAAGACACACACTCATACTCTCTCAATAACTCTCACGCACACACTCATACTCTCTCTCACTCAATCTTTCGCACACACACTGACACAAAAGACACACTCATATTCTCTCTCACTCACTCTCACACACATACACACACAGACACAAAACGCGCACTCATACTATCTCTCACTCACTCTCTCACACACACACACAGACAAAAAACACACACTCATACTCTCACTCACTCTCACTCAAACACAGACACAAAACACACGCTCATACTCTCTCTCACTCTCTCTCACACACACAGACACAAAAGACACACTCATACTCTCTTTCACTCACTCTCACTCACACACAGACGGACACAAAACACAAACTCATACTCTCTCTCACTCTCTCTATCACACACAGACACATAACACACACTCATATTCTCACTCACTCTCACACAAACACAGACACAAAACACACACTCATACTCTCACTCAATCACTCACACACACAGACACAAAACACACACTCATACTCTCTCTCACTCACTCTCTCAGACACAGACACAAATCACACACTCATACTCTCTCTCTCACACTCTCTCTCTCACACACACACACAAAACACACACTCATACTCTCACTCACTCTCTCACACACACAGAGACACAAGACACACACTCATACTCTCCCAATCACTCTCACGCACACACACACACAGAGACTCAAAATAAACACTCATACTCTCTCTCACTCACTCTCTCACACACACACAGACACAAAACCCACACTCATACTCTATCTCACTCACTCTCTCACACACATAGGCACAAAACACACACTCATGCACTCTCTCTCTGTGACACACACATAGACGCAAAACATACACTCATACTCTCTCTCACTCACACACATGGACACAAAACACAAACTCATACTCTCTCTCTCTCACTCACACAGACACAAAACACACGCTCATACACTCTCTCTCTCTCACACACACACTCATAGACACAAAACACGCACTTATACTCTCTCTCACTCACTCTCTCACACACACAGACACAAAACACACACTCATACTCTCACTCACTCACTCTCTCTCACACAGACACAAAACAAACACTCATACTCTCTCTCACTCTCTCACACACACTCTAACGCAAAACACACACTCATACTCTATCTCACTCAATCTCACACACACACACAGACACAAAACACACACTCATACTCTCACTCACTCACTCTCTCTCACACAGACACAAAACACACACTCATACTCTCTCTCACTCACTGTCATTCACTCACAGACACAAAACACACACTCATACTCTCTCTCACTCTCTCTCTCTCACACACTCAGACACAAAACACACACTCATAGTCTCTCTCACTCACTAACTCAGACACAGTCACAAAACACACACTCATACTCTCTCCCACTCACTCTATCGGACACAGTCACAAAACACACACTCATACTCTCTCTCACTCACTCTCACACACAGACACAAACACACACTCATAATCTCTCTCACTCACTCTCTCACACACAGACATAAAACACAAACCCATACTCTCACTCACTCTCTCACACACACAGAGACACAAGACACACACTCATACTCTCTCAATAACTCTCACGCACACACTCATACTCTCTCTCACTCAATCTTTCGCACACACACTGACACAAAAGACACACTCATATTCTCTCTCACTCACTCTCACACACATACACACACAGACACAAAACGCGCACTCATACTATCTCTCACTCACTCTCTCACACACACACACAGACAAAAAACACACACTCATACTCTCACTCTCACTCAAACACAGACACAAAACACACGCTCATACTCTCTCTCACTCTCTCTCACACACACAGACACAAAAGACACACTCATACTCTCTTTCACTCACTCTCACTCACACATAGACGGACACAAAACACAAACTCATACTCTCTCTCACTCTCTCTATCACACACAGACACAAAACACACACTCATACTCTCACTCACTCTCACACAAACACAGACACAAAACACACACTCATACTCTCACTCAATCACTCACACACACAGACACAAAACACACACTCATACTCTCTCTCACTCACTCTCTCAGACACAGACACAAATCACACACTCATACTCTCTCTCTCACACTCTCTCTCTCACACACACACACAAAACACACACTCATACTCTCACTCACTCTCTCACACACACAGAGACACAAGACACACACTCATACTCTCCCAATCACTCTCACGCACACACACACAAACAGAGACTCAAAATAAACACTCATACTCTCTCTCACTCACTCTCTCACACACACAGACACAAAACCCACACTCATACTCTATCTCACTCACTCTCTCACACACATAGGCACAAAACACACACTCATGCACTCTCTCTCTGTGACACACACATAGACGCAAAACATACACTCATACTCTCTCTCACTCACACACATGGACACAAAACACAAACTCATACTCTCTCTCTCTCACTCACACAGACACAAAACACACGCTCATACACTCTCTCTCTCTCACACACACACTCATAGACACAAAACACGCACTTATACTCTCTCTCACTCACTCTCTCACACACACAGACACAAAACACACACTCATACTCTCACTCACTCACTCTCTCTCACACAGACACAAAACAAACACTCATACTCTCTCTCACTCTCTCACACACACTCTAACGCAAAACACACACTCATACTCTCTCTCACTCAATCTCACACACACACACAGACACAAAACACACACTCATACTCTCACTCACTCACTCTCTCTCACATAGACACAAAACACACACTCATACTCTCTCTCACTCACTGTCATTCACTCACAGACACAAAACACACACTCATACTCTCTCTCACTCTCTCTCTCTCACACACTCAGACACAACACAAACACTCATACTCTCTCTCACTCACTAACTCAGACACAGTCACAAAACACACACTCATACTCTCTCCCACTCACTCTATCGGACACAGTCACAAAACACACACTCATACTCTCTCTCTCACTCACTCTCTCACACACAGACACAAAACACACACTCATTTTCTCACTCACTCTCTCACTCACAGACACAAAACACAGAATCATACTCTATCTCACTCACTCTCTCACACACAGACACAAAACACACAATCATACTCACTCTCACTCACTCGCTCAGACACAGACACAAAACACAAACTCATAGTCTATCTCACTCACTCTCTCAGACACAGACACAAATCACACACTCATACTTCCTCTCTCACAATCTCTCTCTCACACACAGACACAAAACACACACTCATACTCTATCTCACTCTCTCACACATACACAGAGACACAAGACACACACTCATACTCTCTCAATCACTCTCACGTACACACACGCACAGAGACACAAAATACACAATCATACTCTAACTCACTCTCTCTCACACACAGACACAAAACACACACTCATACTCTCTCTCACTCTCTCTCTCATACACACACACAGACACAAAACACACACTCATATTCTTTCTCTCTCACTCTCACTCACACACAGAGACACAAAACACACACTCATACTGTCTCTCACTCACTCTCACACACATACACACACAGACACAAAACACACACTCATACTCTCTCTCACTCTCTCTAACTCACACAGACGGACACAGACACAAAACACACACTCATACTCTCTCTCACTCACTCTCTCACACACAGACACAACACACACACTCATACTCTATCTCACTCTCTCACACACAGACACAAAACACACAATCATACTCACTCTCACTCACTCTCTCAGACACAGACACAAAACACACACTCATACTCTCTCTCACTCACTCTCTCAGATACGGACAATAATCACACACTCATACTATCTATCTCACAATCTCTCTCTCACACACAGACACAAAACACACATGCATACTCTCTCTCACTCACTCTCTCACACACAGACACAAAACACAAACTCATAATCTCTCACACTCTCTCACACACACACAAAGACACAAGACACACACTCATACTCTCTCAATCACTCTTTCGCACACACTTGCACAGAGACACAAAATACAGAATCATAATCTCACTGACTCTCTCTCTCACACACAGACACAAAACACACACTCATACTCTCTCTCACTCACTCTCACACACATACACACACAGACACAGAACACACAATCATACTATCTCTCACTCATTCTCACACACACAAACAGACAGACACAATACACACACTCATACTCTCTCTCACTGACTCTCACACACACACAGACACAAAACACACACTCATACTCTCAATCACTCACACAGACACAAAACACACACTCATGCTCTCTATCACTCACTCTCAAACACACACACACAGACACAAAACACAAACTCATACTCTCTCTCACTCACTCTCACTCACTCACAGACACAAAACACACACTCATACTCTCTCTCACTCACACACACAGACACAAAACACACATACATACTTTCTCTCACTCTCTCACACACATAAACACACTGACACAGAACACACACTCATACTCTCTCTCACCAACTCTCACTCACACACAGACGGACACAGACACAAAACACACACCCATACTCTCTCTCACTCACTCTCATAAAAACACACACAGACACAAAACAGACACTCATACTCTCTCTCGCTCACTCTCACACACAGACACAAAACACACACTCATACTCTCTCTCACTCACTCTCACACACACAGACACAAAACACACACTCATACTCTCTCTCACTCACTGTCACTCACTCACAGACACAAAACACACACTCATACTCCCTCTCACTCACACAGATAGACACAAAACACACACTCATACTATCTCTCACTCACTCTCAAACATACACACAGACACAAAACACACACTCATACTCTCTCTCACTGACTCTCACACACACACAGACACAAAACACACACTCATACTCTCACTCACTCACTCTCTCTCATACAGACACAAATCACACACTCATACTCTCTCTCACTAACTCTCACTCACTCACAGACACAAAACACACACTCATACTCTCTCTCACTCACACAGATAGACAAAAAAGAGACACTCATATTCTCTCTCACTCACTCTCATACACACACATACAGAAACAAAACACACACTCATACTCTCTCTCACTCACTCATACACACAGACACAAAACAATCATTCATACTCTCTCTCACTCTCTCAAACACACACTGACACAAAACACACACTCATACTCTCTCTCACTAACTCTCACTCACACACAGATGGACACACAGACAAAACACACACTCATACTCTCTCTCACTAACTCTCACTCACACACAGATGGACACACACACAGAACACACACTCATATTCTCTCTCACTCACTGTCACACACAGACACAAAACACACACTCACATTCTTTCTCAATCTCTCTCACATACACAGACAAAAAACACACACTCATAAACTCTCTCACTCACTCTCTCACACACAGACACAAAACACACACTCATACTCACTCTCACTCACTCTCACTCACTCACAGACACAAAACACACACTCATACTCTCTCTCACTCACTCTCTCACACACACACAGACACAAAAGACACACTCATACTCTCTCTCAATCACTCTCTCACACAAAGACACAAAACACACATTCATACTCTCTCTCACTCACTCTCTCTCTCACTCACACACAAACACACAAAACACACACTCATACTCTCTCTCACTCACTCGCTCACACACAGACACAAAACAAACACTCATACTCTCACTCTCTCACGCACAGACACAAAACACACACTCATACTCTATCTCACTCACTCTCTCACACACAGACACAAAACACACAATCATACTCACTCTCACTCACTCTCTCAGACACAGACACAAAACACACACTCATACTCTCTCACTCAATCTCTCAGACACAGACACAAACACACACTCATACTCTCTCTCACTCAGTCTCTAACACACAGACACAAAACATACACTCATACTCTCACTCACTCTCTCACACATACACAGAGACAAAAGACACACACTCATACTCTCTCAATCACTCTCACGCACACACAAACACAGAGACACAAAATAAACACTCATACTCTCTCTCACTCACTCTCTCACACACACACAGACACAAAACACAGACTCATACTCTCTCTCACTCACTCTCTCCCTCTCTCACACACACAGACACAAAATACAGACTCATACGGTCTCTCACTCACTGTCACTCACGCACAGACACAAAATACACACTCATACTCTCTCACGCTCACACAGATAGACACAAAACAGACACTCATACTCTCTCTCACTCACTGTCACACACATACACACACAGACACAAAACACAAAGTCATACTCTCTCTCACTCACACTCACTCACACACAGACGGACACAAACACAAAACACGCACTCATAGTATCTCTCACTCACTCTCACACACACACACACACAGACAGAAAACACACACTCATACTCTCTCTCACTCACTCTCACACACACGCAGAGACACAAAACACAAACTCATACTCTCACTCACTCACTCTCTCTCACACAGACACAAAAGACACACTCATACTCTCTCTCACTCACTCTCACTCACGCATAGACAGAAAACACACACTCATACTCTCTCTCAATCACACAGATAGACACAAAACACACACTCATACTCTCTCTCAGTCACCCACACACACACAAACAGACACAAAACACACACTCATACTCTCTCTCACTCTCTCATACACACAGACACAAAAGAATCATTCATACTCTATCTCACTCTATCAAACACACACTTACACAAAACACACACTTATACTCTCTCTCACTAACTCTCACTCACACACAGATGGACACAGACACAAAACACACACTCATACTCCCTCTCACTCACTCTCACACAAACATACACAGACACAAAACACACACTCATACTCTCTCTCACTCACTCTCACACACAGACCCAAAACACACACTCATAATCTCTCTCACTCTCTCTCACACACACAAACACAAAATACACACTCATACTCTCTTTCACTCACTCTCACTCACACACAGACGGACACAAAACACAAAATCATACTCTCTCTCACTCTCTCTATCACACACAGATACAAAACACACACTCATACTCTCACTCACTCTCACTCAAACACAGACACAAAACACACACTCATACTGTCTCTCAATCACGCACACACACACCGACACTAAACACACACTCATACTCTATCCCTCTCACTCTCTCACACACAGACACAAAACACACACTCATATTCTCTCTCACTCACTCTCACTTACACACAAAGACACAAAACAAACACTCATACTCTCTCTCACTCAATCTCACACGCATACACACAGACACAAAACACACACTCATACTCTCTCTCACTCACTCTCTCACACACAGACACAAAACACACACTCATAATCTCTCTAACTCACTCTCTCACACACAGACACAAACACACACTCATACTCTCTCTCAATCACTCACACTCACACACATAGACACAAAACACACACTCATACTCTCTCTCACTCACTCTCACACACATACACACACAGAAACAAAACATACTCTCAAACTCTCTCTCACTCACTCTCACTCACACACAGACAGAAACAGGCACAAAACACACACTCAAACTATCTCTCACTCACTGTCACACACACACACAGACAATAAACACACACTCATACTCTCACTCACTCACTCCCTCTCAAACAGACACAAAACACACACTCATACTCATCTCACTAACGCTCACTCACTGACAAACACAAAACACACACTCATACTCTCTCTCACTCCCTCTCACACACACACAGACACAAAACACACATACTCTCTCTCACTCACTCTCTCACACAAAGACACAAAACACACACTCATACTCTCTCTCACTCTCTGTCTCACTCACACACACAGACACAAAACACACCCTCATACTCTCTCTCACTCACTCTCTCACAGTGAGACAAAAAACACACGCTCATACTCTATCTCACTCACTCTCTCACACACAGACACAAAACACACAATCATACTCACTCTCACTAACTCTCTCAGACACAGACACAAAACACACACTCATACTCTCTCTCACTCACTCTCTCACACACAGACTCAAAACACACACTCATAATCTCTCTCACTCAATCTCTCACACACAGACACAAAACACACACTCATACACTCTCTCACTCGCTCTCACTCACACGCATAGACACAAAACACACACTCATACTCTCTCTCACTCACTCTCACACACATACACACACAGACACAAAACATACACTCATACTCTCTCTCACTCACTCTCACTCACAAACAGATGGAAACAGACACACAACACACACTCAAACTATCTCTCACTCTCTCTCACACAAACACATAGACACAAATCACACACACATATTCTCTCTCACTGACTCTCACACACACACACACACTAAACACACACTCATACTCTCACTCACTCACTCTCTCTCAAACAGACACAAAACACACACTCATACTCTCTCTCAATCACTCTCACTCACTCACAGACACAAAACACACACTCATACTGTCTCTCACTCTCTCTCTCACTCACACAAACACACACAAAACACACACTCATACTCTCTCTCACTCACTCTCAGACACAAAACACACACTCATACTCTCTCCCCCTCACTCTCACTCACTCACAGACACAAAACACACACTCATACTCTATCTCACTATCTCACTCACACACACACACACAAAACACACACTCATACTATCTCTCACTCACTCTCTCACACACAGACACAAAACACACACTCATACTCTCTCTCACTCACTCTCTCACACACAGACACAAAACACACACTCATACTCTCTCTCACTCACTCTCTCACACACAGACACAAAACACACACTCATACTCTCTCTCACTCACTCTCTCACACACAGACACAAAACACACACTCATACTCTCTCTCACTCGATCTCTCAGACACAGACACAAACACACACTCATACTCTCTCTCACTCACTCTCTCACACACAGACTCAAAAGACGCACTCATACTCTCACTCACTGTCTCACACACAAACTGAGACACAAGACACACACTCATACTCTCTCAATCACTCTCATGCACACACACAGACACAAAATACACACTCATACTCTCTCTCGCTCACTCTCTCACACACACACAGACACAAAACACACACTCATACTCTCTGTCACTCACTCTCTCTCAAAAACACAGACACAAAAAACACACTCATACTCTCTCTCACTCACTGTCACTCACTCGCAGACACAAAACACACACTCATACTCTCCCTCACTCACACAGATAGACACAAAACACACACTCATAATCTCTCTCACCTCTCACTCACACACAGACGGACACAGACACAAAACACGCACTCATACTATCTCTCACTCACTCTCTCAAACACACACACAGACAAAAAACACACACTCATACTCTCACTCACTCTCACTCAAACACAGACACAAAACACACACTCATACTCTCTCTCACTCTCTCTCGCACACACAGACACAAAATACACACTCATACTCTCTTTCACTCACTCTCACTCACACACAGACAGACACAAAACACACACTCATACTCTCTCTCACTCTCTCTATCACACACAGACACAAAACACACACTCATACTCTCACTCACTCTCACACAAACACAGACACAAAACACACACTCATACTCTCATTCAATCACTCACACACACACAGACACAAAACACACACTCATACTCTCTCTCACTCACTCTCACACACAGACACAAAACACACACTCATACTCTCTCTCACTCACTCTCATTTACACACATAGACACAAAACAAACACTCATAATCTCTCTCAATCACTCTCACACACATACACACAAAGACACAAAACACACACTCATAATCTCTCTCACTCACTCTCTCACACACAGACACAAAACACACACTCATACTCTCTCTCACTCTCACACACATACACACAAAGACACAAAACATACTTTCATACTCTCTCTCACTCCCTCTCACACAAACACAGACACAAAACACACATACTCTCTCTCACTCACTCTCTCACACAAAGACACAAAACACACACTCATACTCTCTCTCACTCACTCTCTGTCTCACTCACACACACACACACAAAACACACACTCATACTCTCTCTCACTCACTCTCTGTCTCACTCACACACACAGACACAAAACACACCCTCATACTCTCTCTCACTCACTCTCTCACAGTGAGACAAAAAACACACGCTCATACTCTATCTCACTCACTCTCTCACACACAGACACAAAACACACAATCATACTCACTCTCACTCACTCTCTCAGACACAGACACAAAACACACACTCATACTCTCTCTCACTCACTCTCTCACACACAGACTCAAAACACACACTCATAATCTCTCTCACTCAATCTCTCACACACAGACACAAAACACACACTCATACACTCTCTCACTCGCTCTCACTCACACGCATAGACACAAAACACACACTCATACTCTCTCTCACTCACTCTCACACACATACACACACAGACACAAAACATACACTCATACTCTCTCTCACTCACTCTCACTCACAAACAGATGGAAACAGACACACAACACACACTCAAACTATCTCTCACTCTCTCTCACACAAACACATAGACACAAATCACACACACATATTCTCTCTCACTGACTCTCACACACACACACACACTAAACACACACTCATACTCTCACTCACTCACTCTCTCTCAAACAGACACAAAACACACACTCATACTCTCTCTCACTCACTCTCACTCACTCACAGACACAAAACACACACTCATACTGTCTCTCACTCTCTCTCTCACTCACACAAACACACACAAAACACACACTCATACTCCCTCTCACTCACTCTCACACAAACATACACAGACACAAAACACACACTCATAATCTCTCTCACTCTCTCTCACACACACAAACACAAAATACACACTCATACTCTCTTTCACTCACTCTCACTCACACACAGACGGACACAAAACACAAAATCATACTCTCTCTCACTCTCTCTATCACACACAGATACAAAACACACACTCATACTCTCACTCACTCTCACTCAAACACAGACACAAAACACACTCTCATACTGTCTCTCAATCACGCACACACACACCGACACTAAACACACACTCATACTCTATCCCTCTCACTCTCTCACACACAGACACAAAACACACACTCATATTCTCTCTCACTCACTCTCACTTACACACAAAGACACAAAACAAACACTCATACTCTCTCTCACTCAATCTCACACGCATACACACAGACACAAAACACACACTCATACTCTCTCTCACTCACTCTCTCACACACAGACACAAAACACACACTCATAATCTCTCTAACTCACTCTCTCACACACAGACACAAACACACACTCATACTCTCTCTCAATCACTCACACTCACACACATAGACACAAAACACACACTCATACTCTCTCTCACTCACTCTCACACACATACACACACAGAAACAAAACATACTCTCAAACTCTCTCTCACTCACTCTCACTCACACACAGACAGAAACAGGCACAAAACACACACTCAAACTATCTCTCACTCACTGTCACACACACACACAGACAATAAACACACACTCATACTCTCACTCACTCACTCCCTCTCAAACAGACACAAAACACACACTCATACTCATCTCACTAACGCTCACTCACTGACAGACACAAAACACACACTCATACTCTCTCTCACTCCCTCTCACACACACACAGACACAAAACACACATACTCTCTCTCACTCACTCTCTCACACAAAGACACAAAACACACACTCATACTCTCTCTCACTCACTCTCTGTCTCACTCACACACACAGACACAAAACACACCCTCATACTCTCTCTCACTCACTCTCTCACAGTGAGACAAAAAACACACGCTCATACTCTATCTCACTCACTCTCTCACACACAGACACAAAACACACAATCATACTCACTCTCACTCACTCTCTCAGACACAGACACAAAACACACACTCATACTCTCTCTCACTCACTCTCTCACACACAGACTCAAAACACACACTCATAATCTCTCTCACTCAATCTCTCACACACAGACACAAAACACACACTCATACACTCTCTCACTCGCTCTCACTCACACGCATAGACACAAAACACACACTCATACTCTCTCTCACTCACTCTCACACACATACACACACAGACACAAAACATACACTCATACTCTCTCTCACTCACTGTCACTCACAAACAGATAGAAACAGACACAAAACACACACTCAAACTATCTCTCACTCTCTCTCACACAAACACATAGACACAAATCACACACACATATTCTCTCTCACTGACTCTCACACACGCACACACACTAAACACACACTCATACTCTCTCTCACTCACTCTCTCACACACACACAGACACAAAGCACACATTCATACTCTCTCTCACTCACTCTCACTCACACACATAGACTGAAAACACAGACTCATACTCTCTCTCACTCACTCTCACACACATACACACACAGACACAAAACACACACTCATACTCTCTCTCACTCACTCTCACTCACACATAGACGGAAAAAGACACAAAACACACACTCATACTATCTCTCACTCACTCTCACACACAAATGCACAGACACAAAACACACACTCATACTCTCTCATTCTGTCTCTCTCACACACTCAGACACAAAACACACACTCATACTCTCTCTCACTCACTCTCTCACACACAGACACAAAACACACACTCATACTCTCTCTCACTCACTCTCTCTCTCACTCACACTCACACACACAAAACACACAATCATACTCACTCTCACTCACTCTCTCAGACACAGACACAAAACACACACTCATACTCTATCTCACTCACTCTCTCAGACACAGACACAAACACAAACTCATACTCTCTCTCACTCACTCTCGCGCACATAGACACAAAACACAAACTCATACCCTCACTCACTCTCTCACACATACACAGAGACACAAGACACTCACTCATATTCTGTCAATAACTCTCACGCACACACACACACAGAGACACAAAATACACACTCATAATCTCACTCACTCTCTCACACACACACAGACACAAAACACACACTCATACTCTCTCACACTCAGTCTCACACGCATACACACACAGACACAAAACAAACACTCATACTCTCTCTCACTCACTCTCTCACACACAGACACAAAACACGCAATCATACTCTCTCTCACTCACTCTCTCAGACACACACAAAGACACACAACACAAACGCATACTCTCTCTCACTCACTCTCTCACACCCAGACATAAAACACACTCATACTCTCTCTCCCACACACATAGAGAAAAAACACACACTCATACTCTCTCTATCTCTCTCACACACACACACAGAACAAAACACACACTCATACTCTCTTACTCTCTCTCACACACACACACACATAGACACAAAACATACACTCATACTCTCTCTCTCTCACTCAGACTGACACAAAACACAGGCTCATACTCTCTCTCTCTCTCTCACACACACACACATAGACACAAAACACACACTCATACTCTCTCTCTCACACTCACACACATAGACACAAAACACACACTCATACTCTCTCTCACTCACTCTCTCTCTCACTCACACTCACACACACAAAACACACAATCATACTCACTCTCACTCACTCTCTCAGACACAGACACAAAACACACACTCATACTCTATCTCACTCACTCTCTCAGACACAGACACAAACACAAACTCATACTCTCTCTCACTCACTCTCGCGCACATAGACACAAAACACAAACTCATACCCTCACTCACTCTCTCACACATACACAGAGACACAAGACACTCACTCATATTCTGTCAATAACTCTCACGCACACACACACACAGAGACACAAAATACACACTCATAATCTCACTCACTCTCTCACACACACACAGACACAAAACACACACTCATACTCTCTCACACTCAGTCTCACACGCATACACACACAGACACAAAACAAACACTCATACTCTCTCTCACTCACTCTCTCACACACAGACACAAAACACGCAATCATACTCTCTCTCACTCACTCTCTCAGACACACACAAAGACACACAACACAAACGCATACTCTCTCTCACTCACTCTCTCACACCCAGACATAAAACACACTCATACTCTCTCTCCCACACACATAGAGAAAAAACACACACTCATACTCTCTCTATCTCTCTCACACACACACACAGAACAAAACACACACTCATACTCTCTTACTCTCTCTCACACACACACACACATAGACACAAAACATACACTCATACTCTCTCTCTCTCACTCAGACTGACACAAAACACAGGCTCATACTCTCTCTCTCTCTCTCACACACACACACATAGACACAAAACACACACTCATACTCTCTCTCTCACACTCACACACATAGACACAAAACACACACTCATACTCTCTTTCACTCACTCTCTGACACACAGACACAAAACACAAACTCATACTCACTCTCTCACAGACTTAGACACAAAACATACACTCATACTCTCTCTCTCTCTCACACACACATAGACACAAAACACACACTCATACTCACTCTCTCACAGACGTAGACACAAAACATACACTCATACTCTCTCTCTCTCTCACTCACACACATGGACAAAAACACACACTCATACTCTCTCTCTCTCACTCACACAGACACAAAACACACACGCATACTCTCTCTCACTCACTCTCTCACACACAGACACAAAACACACACTCATACTCTCTCTCACTCACTCACACACAGACACAAAACACACATTCATACTCTCTCTCACTCACTCTCTCTCTCACTCACACACACACACACAAAACACACAATCATACCCTCTCTCACTCACTCTCTCACACACAGACACAAAACACACACTCATACTCTCTCTCACTCACTCTCTCACACAGACACAAAACACACACTCATACTCTATCTCACGCACTCTCTCACACACAGACACAAAACACACAATCATACTCACTCTCACTCACTCTCTCAGACACAGACACAAAACACACACTCATACTCTCTCTCACTCAATCTCTCAGACACAGACACAAACACACACTCATACTCTCTCCCACTCACTCTCGCACACACAGACACAAAACACAAACTCATACTCTCACTCACTCTCTCACACACACACAGAGACACAAGACACTCACTCATACTCTCTCAATCACTCTCACGCTCACACACACACAGACACAAAATACACACTCATACTCTCTCTCTCACTCTCTCACACACAAACAGACACAAAACGCACACTCATTCTGTCTCTCACTCACTCTCACTCACACAAAGACGGAAAAAGACACAAAACACACACTCATACTATCTCTCACTCACTCTCACACACACACACACAGACACAAAACACACACTCATACTCTCACTTACTCACTCTCTCTCACACAGACACAAAACACACACTCATACTCCCTCTCACTAACACAGATAGACACAAAACACACACTCATACTCTCTCTCACACACTCTCTCACATACACAGACGGAAACAGACACAAAACACACACTCATACTATCTCTCACTCACTCTCACACACACACACACAGACACAAAACACACACTCATACTCTCTCTCACTTACTCTCACACACACACACAGACTCAAAACACACAATCATACTCTCTCTCACTTACTCTCACACACATACACAGACACAAAACACACACTCATACTCTCACTTACTCACTCTCTCTCACACAGACACAAAACACACACTCATACTCCCTCTCACTAACACAGATAGACACAAAACACACACTCATACTCTCTCTCACTCACTCTCGCACATACACAGACGGAAACAGACACAAAACACAAACTCATACTATCTCTCACTCACTCTCACACACACACACACAGACACAAAACACACACTCATACTCTCTCTCACTGACTCTCTCACATACACACAGACACAAAACACGCACTCATACTCTCACTCACTCAATCTCTCTCACACAGACACAAAACACAGACTCATACTCTCTCTCACTCATTCACAGACACAAAACACACAATCATACTCTCACTCACTCTCACACACACAGAAACAAAACACACACTCATACTCTCTCTCACTCACTCTCTCACACACAGACACAAAACACACACTCATACTCTATCTCACTCACTCTCTCACACACATAGACACAAAACACACATTCATACTCTCTCTCACTCACTCTCTCACACACAGACACAAAACACACAATCATACTCACTCTCACTCACTCTCTCAGACACAGACGCAAAACACCCACTCATACTCTCTCTCACTCACTCTCTCACACACAGACACAAAACACGCAATCATACTCTCTCTCACTCACTCTCTCAGACACACACAAAGACACACAACACAAACGCATACTCTCTCTCACTCACTCTCTCACACCCAGACATAAAACACACTCATACTCTCTCTCCCACACACATAGAGAAAAAACACACACTCATACTCTCTCTATCTCTCTCACACACACACACAGAACAAAACACACACTCATACTCTCTTACTCTCTCTCACACACACACACACATAGACACAAAACATACACTCATACTCTCTCTCTCTCACTCAGACTGACACAAAACACAGGCTCATACTCTCTCTCTCTCTCACACACACACACACATAGACACAAAACACACACTCATACTCTCTCTCTCACACTCACACACATAGACACAAAACACACACTCATACTCTCTCTCACTCACTCTCTGACACACAGACACAAAACACAAACTCATACTCACTCTCTCACAGACTTAGACACAAAACATACACTCATACTCTCTCTCTCTCTCACACACACATAGACACAAAACACACACTCATACTCACTCTCTCACAGACATAGACACAAAACATACACTCATACTCTCTCTCTCTCTCACTCACACACATGGACAAAAACACACACTCATACTCTCTCTCTCTCACTCACACAGACACAAAACACACACGCATACTCTCTCTCACTCACTCTCTCACACACAGACACAAAACACACACTCATACTCTCTCTCACTCACTCACACACAGACACAAAACACACATTCATACTCTCTCTCACTCACTCTCTCTCTCACTCACACACACACACACAAAACACACAATCATACCCTCTCTCACTCACTCTCTCACACACAGACACAAAACACACACTCATACTCTCTCTCACTCACTCTCTCACACAGACACAAAACACACACTCATACTCTATCTCACTCACTCTCTCACACACAGACACAAAAAAAACAATCATACTCACTCTCACTCACTCTCTCAGACACAGACACAAAACACACACTCATACTCTCTCTCATTCAATCTCTCAGACACAGACACAAACACACACTCATACTCTCTCCCACTCACTCTCGCACACACAGACACAAAACACAAACTCATACTCTCACTCACTCTCTCACACACACACAGAGACACAAGACACTCACTCATACTCTCTCAATCACTCTCACGCTCACACACACACACAGACACAAAATACACACTCATACTCTCTCTCTCTCACTCTCTCACACACAAACAGACACAAAACGCACACTCATTCTGTCTCTCACTCACTCTCACTCACACAAAGACGGAAAAAGACACAAAACACACACTCATACTATCTCTCACTCACTCTCACACACACACACACAGACACAAAACACACACTCATACTCTCTCTCACTTACTCTCACACACACACACAGACTCAAAACACACAATCATACTCTCTCTCATTTACTCTCACACACATACACAGACACAAAACACACACTCATACTCTCACTTACTCACTCTCTCTCACACAGACACAAAACACACACTCATACTCCCTCTCACTAACACAGATAGACACAAAACACACACTCATACTCTCTCTCACTTACTCTCACACACACACACAGACTCAAAACACACAATCATACTCTCTCTCATTTACTCTCACACACATACACAGACACAAAACACACACTCATACTCTCACTTACTCACTCTCTCTCACACAGACACAAAACACAAACTCATACTCACTCTCTCACAGACTTAGACACAAAACATACACTCATACTCTCTCTCTCTCTCACACACACATAGACACAAAACACACACTCATACTCACTCTCTCACAGACATAGACACAAAACATACACTCATACTCACTCTCACTCACTCTCTCAGACACAGACACAAAACACACACTCATACTCTCTCTCATTCAATCTCTCAGACACAGACACAAACACACACTCATACTCTCTCCCACTCACTCTCGCACACACAGACACAAAACACAAACTCATACTCTCACTCACTCTCTCACACACACACAGAGACACAAGACACTCACTCATACTCTCTCAATCACTCTCACGCTCACACACACACACAGACACAAAATACACACTCATACTCTCTCTCTCTCACTCTCTCACACACAAACAGACACAAAACGCACACTCATTCTGTCTCTCACTCACTCTCACTCACACAAAGACGGAAAAAGACACAAAACACACACTCATACTATCTCTCACTCACTCTCACACACACACACACAGACACAAAACACACACTCATACTCTCTCTCACTTACTCTCACACACACACACAGACTCAAAACACACAATCATACTCTCTCTCATTTACTCTCACACACATACACAGACACAAAACACACACTCATACTCTCACTTACTCACTCTCTCTCACACAGACACAAAACACACACTCATACTCCCTCTCACTAACACAGATAGACACAAAACACACACTCATACTCTCTCTCACTCACTCTCTCACATACACAGACGGAAACAGACACAAAACACACACTCATACTATCTCTCACTCACTCTCACACACACACACACAGACACAAAACACACACTCATACTCTCTCTCACTTACTCTCACACACACACACAGACTCAAAACACACAATCATACTCTCTCTCACTTACTCTCACACACATACACAGACACAAAACACACACTCATACTCTCACTTACTCACTCTCTCTCACACAGACACAAAACACACACTCATACTCCCTCTCACTAACACAGATAGACACAAAACACACACTCATACTCTCTCTCACTCACTCTCGCACATACACAGACGGAAACAGACACAAAACACAAACTCATACTATCTCTCACTCACTCTCACACACACACACACAGACACAAAACACACACTCATACTCTCTCTCACTGACTCTCTCACATACACACAGACACAAAACACGCACTCATACTCTCACTCACTCAATCTCTCTCACACAGACACAAAACACAGACTCATACTCTCTCTCACTCATTCACAGACACAAAACACACAATCATACTCTCACTCACTCTCACACACACAGAAACAAAACACACACTCATACTCTCTCTCACTCACTCTCTCACACACAGACACAAAACACACACTCATACTCTATCTCACTCACTCTCTCACACACATAGACACAAAACACACATTCATACTCTCTCTCACTCACTCTCACACACGCACACAGACACAAAACACACACTCATACTCTATCTCACTCACTCTCTGACACACAGACACAAAACACACAATCATACTCACTCTCACTCACTCTCTCAGACACAGACGCAAAACACCCACTCATACTCTCTCTCACTCACTCTTTCAGACACAGACACAAACACACACTCATACTCTCTCTCTCCCACACACTCTCTCACAAACAGACACAAAACACAAACTCATAATCTCTCTCACTCTCTCATACACACACAGAGACACCAGACACTCACTCATACACTCTCACTCACTCTCACGCACACACACACACAGAGACACAAAATACACACTCATACTATCTCTCACTCACTTTCTCACACACAAACAGACACAAAACACACACTCATACTCTCTCTCACTCACTCTCAAACACATACTCACACAGACACAAAACACACACTCATAATGTCTCTCACTCACTCTCACTCACACACAGACGGAAACAGACACAAAACACACACTCATACTATCTCTCACTCACTCTCACACACACACACAGACACAAAACACACACTCATACTCTCTCTCACTTACTCTCACACACACACACAGACACAAAACACACACTCATACTCTCTCTCACTTACTCTCACACACACACAGAGACAAAACACACACTCATACTCTCACTTACTCAATCTCGCTCAGACAGACACAAAACACACACTCATACTCTCTCTCACTCACTCTCAAACACACACACACAGACACAAAACACACACTCATACTCTCTCTCACTCACTCTCACTCAATCACAGACACAAAACACACACTCATACTCTCTCTCACTCACACACATAGACAAAAAACACACACTCATACTCTCTCTCAATCACTGTCACACACAGACACAAAACACACACTCATACTCTCGTTCACTCACTCTCACTCACACACAGACGCACACAAAACACAAACTCATACTCTCTCTCACTCTCTCTCTCACACACAGACACAAAACACACACTCATACTTTAGGTCACTCACTCTCACACACACACAGACACAAAACACACACTCATACTCTCACTCACTCTCATACATACACATACAGACACAAAACACACACTCATACTCTCTCTCACTCTCTCACACAGAGACACAAAACACCCACTCATACTCTCTCTCACTCACTCTCTCAGACACAGACACAAACACACACTCATACTCTCTCTCACTCACTCTCGCACACATAGACACAAAACACAAACTCATACTCTCACTCACTCTCTCACACACACACAGAGACACAAGACACTCACTCATACTTTCTCAATAACTCTCACGCACACACACACAGAGAGACACAAAATACATACTCATACTCTCTCTCACTCACTCTCTCTAACAAACACAGACACAAAACACACACTCATACTCTCTCACACTCACTCTCACACGCATACACACACAGACTCAAAACAAACACTCAAACTCTCTCTCACTCACTCTCTCACACACAGACACAAAACAC
Source organism: Carcharodon carcharias (assembly GCF_017639515.1). Classification (NCBI taxonomy): domain Eukaryota; kingdom Metazoa; phylum Chordata; class Chondrichthyes; order Lamniformes; family Lamnidae; genus Carcharodon; species Carcharodon carcharias. The sequence goes on along the minus strand of NW_024470783.1, from coordinate 402,310 downwards.
ACAATCATACTCTCTCTCACTCACTCTCTCAGACACAGACACAAAACACCCACTCATACTCTCTCTCACTCACTCTCTCAGACACAGACACAAATCACACACTCATACTTTCTCTCTCACAATCTCTCTCTCACACACAGAGACAAAACACAAACTCATACTCTCTCTCACTAACTCTCTCACACACAGACACAAAACAGACACTCATACTCTCTCTCACTCACTCACGCACACACAGAGACACAGGACACACACTCATACTTTCTCAATCACTCTCACGCACACACACGCACAGAGACACAAAATACACAATCATACTCTCACTCACTCTCTCTCTCACACACAGACTCAAAACACACACTAATACTCTCTCTCACTCTCTCTCTCATACACACACAAAGACACACAACACAAACTCATACTCTCTCTCACTCACTCTCTCACACCCAGACACAAAACACACTCATACTCTCTCTCCCACACACATAGAGACAAAACACACACTCATACTCTCTCTATCTCACACACACACACACACAGAACAAAACACACACTCATACTCTCTTACTCTCTCTCACACACACACACATAGACACAAAACCTAGACTCATACTCTCTCGCTCACTCAGACTGACACAAAACACAGGCTCATACTCTCTCTCTCTCTCTCACACACACACATAGACACAAAACACACACTCATACTCTCTCTCTCACTCACACACATAGACACAAAACACACACTCATACTCTCTCTCACTCACTCTCTCACACACAGACACAAAACACAAACTCATACTCACTCTCTCACTGACTTAGACACAAAACATACACTCATACTCTCTCTCTCACAGACATAGACACAAAACATACACTCATACTCTCTCTCACTCACTCTCTCACACACCCATAGACACAAAACACACACTCATACTCACTCTCTCACAGACATAGACACAAAACATACACTCATACTCTCTCTCTCTCACTCACACACATGGACACAAAACACACACTCATAGTCTCTCTCTCTCACTCACACAGACACAAAACACACACTCATACTCTCTCTCACTCACTCCCTCAAGCACAGACACAAAACACACACTCATACTCTCTCTCACTCACTCTCTCACACAAGACACAAAACACACACTCATACTCTCTCTCACTCACTCTCTCACACAGACACAAAACACACACTCATACTCTATCTCACTCACTCTCTCACACACAGACACAAAACACACAATCATACTCACTCTCACTCACTCTCTCAGACACAGACACAAAACATCCACTCATACTCTCACTCATTCAATCTCTCAGACATAGACACAAACACACACTCATACTCTCTCCCACTCACTCTCTCACACACAGACACAAAACACAAACTCATACTCTCACTCACTCTCTCACACACACACAGAGACACAAGACACTTACTCATACTCTCTCAATCACTCTCACGCACACACACACAGAGACACAAAATACACACTCATACTCTCTCTCTCTCACTCTCTCAGACACAAACAGACACAAAACACACACTCATACTCTCTCTCACTCACTCTCACCCACATACACACACAGACACAAAACACACACTCATACTCTCTCTCACTCACTCTCACTCACACACAGACGGAAACATACACAAAACACACACTCATACTATCTCTCACTCACTCACACACACACACACACAGACACAAAACACACACTCATACTCTCTCTCACTTACTCTCACACACACACAGACACAAAACACACAATCATACTCTCTCTCACTTACTCTCACTCACATACACAGACACAAAACAAACACTCATAGTCTCACTTACTCACTCTCTCTCACACAGACACAAAACACACACTCATACTCTCTCTCACTCACTCTCAAACACACACACACAGACACAATACACACACTCATACTCTCTCTCACTCACTCTCACTCAATCACAGACACAAAACATACACTCATACTGTCTCTCACACACACACATAGACACAAAACACACACTCATACTCTCTCTCAATCACTGTCACACACAGACACAAAACACACACTCATACTCTCGTTCACTCACTCTCATTCACACAAAGACGCACACAAAACACAAACTCATACTCTCTCTCACTCTCCCTCTCACACACAGACACAAAGCACACACTCATACTCTCTCACTCACTCTCTCACACACATAGACACAAAGCACACACTCATACTTTAGGTCACTCACTCTCACACACACACAGACACAAAACACACACTCATACTATCACTCACTCACTCACACACACACACAGACACAAAACACACACTCATACTCTCTCACTCACTCTCTAACACACATAGACACAAAACACAAACTCATACTTTAGGTCAGTCACTCTCACACGCACACAGACACAAAACACACACTCATACTCTCACTCACTCACTCACACACACACAGACACAAAACACACACTCATACTCTCACTCACTCACTCTCACTCACAAACAGACACAAAACACACACTCATACTCTCTCTCAATCACACACATAGACACAAAACACACACTCATACTCTCTCTCACTCTCTCTGTCACACACAGACACAAAACACACACTCATACTCTAAGTCACTCACTCTCACACACACACAGAAACAAAACACACACTCATACTCTCACTCACTCACTCACACACACAGCTACACAAAACAAACACTCATACTCTCACTCACTCACTCTCACACACACACACACACAAAACACACACTCATTCACTCTCTCACTCACTCTCTCTCTCACACACACACACAATCATACTCTCTCTCACTCACTCGCTCAGACACACACACAAATCACACACTCATACTCTTTCTCCCTGACACTCTCTCTCTCACACACCCACACAAAACACACACTCATACTCTCTCTCACTCTCTCTCACACACACACAGACACAAGACACACACTCATACTCTCTCAATCACTCTCACCCACACACACACCCAGAAAAACAAAAGACACACTCATACTCTCTCTGACTCACTCTCACACACATACACACACAGACACAAAACACACACTCATACTCTCTCTCACGCACTCTCACTCACACACAGACGGAAACAGACACAAAACACAAACTCATACTATCTCTCACTAGCTCTCACACACACACACACACAGACACAAAGCACACACTCATACTCTCTCTCACTGACTCTCACACACACACACAGACACAAAACAAACACTCATACTCTCACTCACTGAGGCTCTCTCACACATGGACACAAAACACACACTCATACTCTCTCTCACTCACTCTCAAACACACACACACCCAGACACAAAACACACACTCATACTCTCTCTCACTCACTCTCTCACACAAAGACAAAAAACACACACTCATACTCTCTCTCACTCACTCTCTCACACACAGACACAAAAAACACACTCATACTCTCTCTCACTCACTCTCTCACACACAGACACAAAACACACAATCATACTCACTCTCACTCACTCTCTCAGACACAGACACAAAACACACACTCATACTCTCTCACTCACTCTCTCAGACACACACACAAAACACACACTCATACTCTATCTCACTCACTCTCTCAGACACACACACAAATCACACACTCATACTTTCTCTCTCACAATCTCTCTCTCACACACAGACACTAAACACACACTCATACTCTCTCTCACACACTCGCACTCACTCACAGACACAAAACGCACACTCATACTCTCTCTCACTCACAGACATAGACACAAAACACACACTCATACTCTCTCTCTCTCACTCTCATACATACACATACAGACACAAAATACACACTCATACGCTCTCTCACTCTCTCACACACAGACACAAAACACAAACTCATACTCGCTCTCACTCTCTCACACACACACAGACACAAAACACACACTCATACTCTCTCCCACGCACTCTCACACAAACACACACAGACACAAAACACACACTCATACTCTCTCTCACTCACTCACACACAGACACAAAACACACACTCATACTCTCTCTCACTCACTCTCTCTCACACACACAGACACAAAACACACACTCATACTCTGTCTCACTCACTGTCACTCACTCACAGACACAAAACACACACTCATACTCTCAATCACTCACACAGATAGACACAAAAGACACACTCATACTCTCTCTCACTCACTCTCACTCACAGACAGATGGACACAGACACAAAACACGCACTCATACTATCTCTCACTCACTCTCATACAAACACATACAGACACAAAACACACACTCATACTCTCTCTCCCTGACTCATACACACAGATACAAAACAATCATTCATACTCTCTCACACTCTCAAACACACACTGACACAAAACACACACTCATACTCTCTCTCACTAACTTTCTCACACACAGACACAAAACAGACACTCATACTCTCTCTCACTCACTCACGCACACACAGAGAAACAGGACACACACTCATACTCTCTCAATCACTCTCACGCACACACACGCACATAGACACAAAATACACAATCATACTCTCACTCACTCTCTCTCTCACACACAGACTCAAAACACACACTAATACTCTCTCTCACTCTCTCTCTCATACACACACACAGACACACAACAGAAACTCATACTCTCTCTCACTCACTCTGTCACACCCAGACACATAGCGCACACTCATACTCTCTCTCTCACACACATAGAGACAAAACACACACTCATACTCTCTCTCTCTCACACACACACACACAGAACAAAACACACACTCTTACTCTCTTACTCTCTCTCACACACACACACATAGACACAAAACATACACTCATACTCTCTCTCTCTCACTCAGACTGACACAAAACACAGGCTCATACTCTCTCTCTCTCTCTCACACACACACATAGACACAAAACACACACTCATACTCTCTCTCTCACTCACACACATAGACACAAAACACACACTCATACTCTCTCTCACTCACTCTCTCACACACAGACACAAAACACACACTCATACTCACTCTCCCACAGACTTAGACACAAAACATACACTCATACTCTCTCTCTCTCTCACACACACATAGACACAAAACACACTTTCATACTCACTCTCTCACAGACATAGACACAAAACATACACTCATACTCTCTCTCTCTCACTCACACACATGGACACAAAACACACACTCATAGTCTCTCTCTCTCACTCACACAGACACAAAACACACTCTCATACTCTCTCTCTCTCTCACACGCACACACATAGACACAAAACACACACTCATACTCTCTCTCACTCACTCTCTCACACACAGACGCAAAACAAACACTCATAATCTCTCTCACTCTCTCACACACACACACAGAAACAAGACACACACTCTTACTCTCTCAATCACTCTCACGCACACACACACCCAGAGAAACAAAAGACACACTCATACTCTCTCTCACTCACTGTCACACACATACACACACAGACACAAAACAAACACTCATACTCTCTCTCACTCACTCTCACTCACACACAGACGGAAACAGACACAAAACACACACTCATACTATCTCTCACTAACTCTCACACACATAAACACACAGACACAAAGCACACACTCATACTCTCTCTCACTGACTCTCACACACACACACAGACACAAAACACACAATCATACTCTCACTCACTAACGCTCTCTCACACAGACACAAAACACACACTCATACTCTCTCTCACTCACTCTCAAACACACACACACCCACACACAAAACACACACTCATACTCTCTCTCACTCACTCTCTCACACAAAGACACAAAACACACACTCATACTCTCTCTCACTCACTCTCTCAGACACAGACACAAAAGACACACTCATACTCTCTCTCACTCACTCTCAGACACAGACACAAAACACACACTCATACTCTCTCAGTCACTCTCTCAGACACACACACAAATCACACACTCATACTTTCTCTCTCACAATCTCTCTCTCACACACAGACACACAACACACACTCATACTCTCTCTCACTCACTCTCACTCACTCACAGACACAAAACAAACACTCATACTCTCTCTCACTCACACACATAGATACAAAACACACACTCATACTCTCACTATCTCACTGTCATACATACACATACAGACACAAAACACAGACTCATAATCTCTCTCACTCTCTCACACACAGACACAAAACACAAACTCATACTCTCTCTCACTCTCTCACACACACACAGACACAAAACACACACTCATAATCTCACTCACTCACTCTCACACACACACACACACAAAACACACACTCATTCACTCTCTCACTCACTCTCTCTCCCACACACACACACACTCATAATCTATCTCACTCACTCTCTCAGACACAGACCCAAAACACACACTCATACTCTCTCTCACTGACTCTCTCACACACAGACACAAAACACACAATCATACTCTCTCTCACTCTCTCACAGGCACAGACACAAAACACACACTCATACTCTCTCTCACTCACTCTCTCAGACACAGACACAAATTACACACTCATACTTTCTCCCTGACACTCTCTCTCTCACACACACACACAAAACACACACTCATACTCTCTCTCACTCACTCTCTCACACACAGACACAAAACACACACTCATACTCTCTCTCACTCTCTCACACACACACACAGACACAAGACACACACTCATACTCTCTCAATCACTCTTACGCACACACACACCCAGAGAAACAAAAGACACACTCATACTCTCTCTGACTCACTCTCACACACATACACACACAGACACAAAACACACTCTCATACTCTCTCTCAATCACTCTCACTCACACACAGACGGAAACAGACACAAAACACACACTCATACTATCTCTCACTAACTCTCACACACACACACACACACAGACACAAAGCACACACTCATACTCTCTCTCACTGACTCTCACACACACACACAGACACAAAACAAACACTCATACTCTCACTCACTAACGCTCTCTCACACATGGACACAAAACACACACTCATACTCCCTCTCACTCGCTCTCAAACACACACACACCCAGACACAAAACACACACTCATACTCTCTCTCACTCACTCTCTCACACACAGACACAAAACACACACTCATAATCTCTCTCACTCACTCTCTCTCTCACTCACACACACACAAACAAAACACACACTCATACTCTATCACACTCACTCTCTCACACACAGACACAAAACACACACTCATACTCTCTCTCACTCACTCTCTCACACACAGACACAAAACACACACTCATAATCTCTCTCACTCACTCTCTCTCTCACTCACACACACACAAACAAAACACACACTCATACTCTATCACACTCACTCTCTCACACACAGACACAAAACACACACTCATACTCTCTCTCACTCACTCTCTCACACACAGACACAAAACACACACTCATACTCTATCTCACTCACTGTCTCATACACAGACACAAAAAACACAATCATACTCACTCTCACTCACTCTCTCAGACACAGACACAAAACACACACTCATACTCTCTCTCACTCACTCTCTCAGACACACGCACAAAACACACACTCATTCTCTATCTCACTCACTCTCTCAGACACACACACAAATCACACACTCATACTTTCTCTCTCACAATCTCTCTCTCACACACAGACACTAAACACACACTCATACTCTCTCTCACTCACTCTCACTCACTCACAGACACAAAACACACGCTCATACTCTCTCTCACTCACAGACATAGACACAAAACACACACTCATACTCTCTCTCACTCACAGACACAGACACAAAACACACACTCATACTCTCTCTCACTCACTCGCTCAGACACAGACACAAATCACACACTCATACTTTCTCCCTGACACTCTCTCTCTCACACACACACACAAAACACACACTCATACTCTCTCTCACTCTCTCTCACACACACACAGACACAAGACACACACTCATACTCTCTCAATCACTCTCACCCACACACACACCCAGAGAAACAAAAGACACACTCATACTCTCTCTGACTCACTCTCACACACATACACACACAGACACAAAACACACACTCATACTCTCTCTCACTCACTCTCAAACACACACACACAGACAACAAAACACACACTCATACTCTCTCTCACGCACTCTCACTCACACACAGACGGAAACAGACACAAAACACAAACTCATACTATCTCTCACTAACTCTCACACACACACACACACACAGACACAAAGCACACACTCATACTCTCTCTCACTGACTCTCACACACACACACAGACACAAAACAAACACTCATGCTCTCACTCACTAACGCTTTCTCACACATGGACACAAAACACACACTCATACTCTCTCTCACTCACTCTCTCACACAAAGACACAAAACACACACTCATACTCTCTCTCACTCACTCTCTCACACACAGACACAAAACACACACTCATACTCTCTCTCACTCACTCTCTCACACAAAGACACAAAACACACACTCATACTCTCTCTCATTCACTCTCTCACACACAGACACAAAACACACACTCATACTCTCTCTCACTCACTCTCTCTCTCCCTCACAAACACACACACACACAGACACACTCATGCTCTCTCTCACTCACTCTCTCACACACAGACACAAAACACACACTCATACTCTATCTCACTCACTGTCTCACACACAGACACAAAACACACAGTCATAGTCACTCTCACTCACTCTCTCAGACACAGACACAAAACACACACTCATACTCTCTCTCACTCACTCTCACTCACAGACATAGACACAAAACACACACTCATAGTCTCTCTCTCTCACTCACACAGACACAAAACACACGCTCATACTCTCTCTCTCTCTCACACGCACACACATAGACACAAAACACAAACTCATACTCTCTCTCACGCACTCTCTCACACACAGACACAAAACACACACTCATAATCTCTCTCACTCTCTCACACACACACACAGACACAAGACACACACTCTTACTCTCTCAATCACTTTCCCGCACACACACACCCAGAGAAACAAAAGACACACTCATACTCTCTCTCACTCACTCTCACACACATACACACACAGACACAAAACACACACTCATTCTCTCTCACACGCACTCTCACTCACACACAGACGGAAACAGACACAAAACACACACTCATACTATCTCTCACTAACTCTCAAACACACAAACACACAGACACAAAGCACACACTCATACTCTCTCTCACTGACTCTCACACACACACACAGACACAAAACACACACTCATACTCTCACTCACTAACGCTCTCTCACACAGACACAAAACACACACTCATACTCTCTCTCACTCACTCTCAAACACACACACACCCAGACAAAAAACACACACTCATACTCTCTCTCACTCACTCTCTCACACAAAGACACAAAACACACACTCATACTCTCTCTCACTCACTCTCTCTCTCACTCACACACACAGACACAAAACACACACTGATACTCTCTCTCACTCACTCCCTCACACACACACACAAAACACACACTCATACTCTCTCTCACTCACTCTCTCACACACGGACACAAAACACACACTCATACTCACTCTCACTCACTCTCTCAGATACAGACACAAAACACACACTCATACTCTCTCTCACTCACTCTCTCAGACACAGACACAAAACACACACTCATACTCTCTCACTCACTCTCTCAGACACACACACAAATCACACACTCATACTTTCTCTCTCACAATCTCTCTCGCACACAGACACTAAACACACACTCATACTCTCTCTCACTCACTCTCACTCACTCACAGACACAAAACAAACACTCATACTCTCACTCACGCACATAGATACAAAACACACACTCATACTCTCTCTATCTCCCTCTCATACATACACATACAGACACAAAACACACACTCATACTCTCTCTCACGCTCTCACACACAGACACAAAACACAAACTCATACTCTCTCTCACTCTCTCACACACACACAGACACAAAACACACACTCATAATCTCACTCACTCACTCTCTCACACACACACACAAAAAACACACACTCATTCACTCTCTCACTCACTCTCTCTCTCACACACACACACACACACTCATACTCTCTCTCACTGACTCTCTCACACACAGACACAAAACACACAATCATACTCTCTCTCACTCACTCTCACAGACACAGACACAAAACACGCACTCATACTCTCTCTCACTCACTGTCTCAGACACAGACACAAATCACACACTCATACTTTCTCCCTAACACTCTCTCTCTCACACACAGACACAAAACACACACTCATACTCTCTCTCACTCACTCTCTCACACACAGACACAAAACACACTCATACTCTCTCTCCCACACACATAGAGACAAAACACACACTCATACTCTCTCTATCTCACACAAACACACACACACAACAAAACACACACTCATACTCTCTTACTCTCTCTCACACACACACACATAGACACAAAACCTAGACTCATACTCTCTCTCTCACTCAGACTGACACAAAACACAGGCTCATACTCTCTCTCTCTCTCACACACACACACACATAGACACAAAACACACACTCATACTCTCTCTCTCACTCACACACATAGACACAAAACACACACTAATACTCTCTCTCACTCACTCTCTGACACACAGACACAAAACACAAACTCATACTCACTCTCTCACAGACTTAGACACAAAACATACACTCATACTCTCTCTCTCTCTCACACACACACATAGACACAAAACACGCAATCATACTCACTCTCTCACAGACATAGACACAAAACATACACTCATACTCTCTCTCTCTCACTCACACACATGGACACAAAACACACACTCATAGTCTCTCTCTCTCACTCACACAGACACAAAACACACACTCATACTCTCTCTCACTCTCTCTCTCACACACAGACACAATACACACACTCATACTCTCTCTCACTCACTCCCTCAAACACAGACACAAAACACACACTCATACTCTCTCTCACTCACTCTCTCACACACAGACACAAAACACAAACTCATACTCTCTCTCACTCACTCTCTCACACAGACGCAAAACATACACTCATACTCTATCTCACTCACTCTTCACACACAGACACAAAACGCACAATCATACTCACTCTCACTCACTCTCTCAGACATAGACAGAAAACACCCACTCATACTCTCACTCATTCAATCTCTCAGACATAGACACAAACACACACTCATACACTCTCCCACTCACTCTCTCACACACAGACACAAAACACAAACTCATACTCTCACTCACTCTCTCACACACACACAGAGACACAAGACACTTACTCATACTCTCTCAATCACTCTCACGCACACACACACAGAGACACAAAATACACACTCATACTCTCTCTCTCTCACTCTCTCAGACACAAACAGACACAAAACACACACTCATACTCTCTCTCACTCACTCTCACCCACATACACACACAGACACAAAACACACACTCATACTCTCTCTCACTCACTCTCACTCACACACAGACGGAAACATACACAAAACACACACTCATACTATCTCTCACTCACTCACACACACACACACACACACAGACACAAAACACACAATCATACTCTCTCTCACTTACTCTCACTCACATACACAGACACAAAACAAACACTCATACTCTCACTTACTCACTCTCTCTCACACAGACACAAAACACACACTCATACTCTCTCTCACTCACTCTCAAACACACACACACAGACACAATACACACACTCATACTCTCTCTCACTCACTCTCACTCAATCACAGACACAAAACATACACTCATACTGTCTCTCACTCACACACATAGACACAAAACACACACTCATACTCTCTCTCAATCACTGTCACACACAGACACAAAAAACACAATCATACTCACTCTCACTCACTCTCTCAGACACAGACACAAAACACACACTCATACTCTCTCTCACTCACTCTCTCAGACACACGCACAAAACACACACTCATTCTCTATCTCACTCACTCTCTCAGACACACACACAAATCACACACTCATACTTTCTCTCTCACAATCTCTCTCTCACACACAGACACTAAACACACACTCATACTCTCTCTCACTCACTCTCACTCACTCACAGACACAAAACACACGCTCATACTCTCTCTCACTCACAGACATAGACACAAAACACACACTCATACTCTCTCTCACTCACAGACACAGACACAAAACACACACTCATACTCTCTCTCACTCACTCGCTCAGACACAGACACAAATCACACACTCATACTTTCTCCCTGACACTCTCTCTCTCACACACACACACAAAACACACACTCATACTCTCTCTCACTCTCTCTCACACACACACAGACACAAGACACACACTCATACTCTCTCAATCACTCTCACCCACACACACACCCAGAGAAACAAAAGACACACTCATACTCTCTCTGACTCACTCTCACACACATACACACACAGACACAAAACACACACTCATACTCTCTCTCACTCACTCTCAAACACACACACACAGACAACAAAACACACACTCATACTCTCTCTCACGCACTCTCACTCACACACAGACGGAAACAGACACAAAACACAAACTCATACTATCTCTCACTAACTCTCACACACACACACACACAGACACAAAGCACACACTCATACTCTCTCTCACTGACTCTCACACACACACACAGACACAAAACAAACACTCATGCTCTCACTCACTAACGCTTTCTCACACATGGACACAAAACACACACTCATACTCTCTCTCACTCACTCTCTCACACAAAGACACAAAACACACACTCATACTCTCTCTCACTCACTCTCTCACACACAGACACAAAACACACACTCATACTCTCTCTCACTCACTCTCTCACACAAAGACACAAAACACACACTCATACTCTCTCTCATTCACTCTCTCACACACAGACACAAAACACACACTCATACTCTCTCTCACTCACTCTCTCTCTCCCTCACAAACACACACACACACAGACACACTCATGCTCTCTCTCACTCACTCTCTCACACACAGACACAAAACACACACTCATACTCTATCTCACTCACTGTCTCACACACAGACACAAAACACACAGTCATAGTCACTCTCACTCACTCTCTCAGACACAGACACAAAACACACACTCATACTCTCTCTCACTCACTCTCACTCACAGACATAGACACAAAACACACACTCATAGTCTCTCTCTCTCACTCACACAGACACAAAACACACGCTCATACTCTCTCTCTCTCTCACACGCACACACATAGACACAAAACACAAACTCATACTCTCTCTCACGCACTCTCTCACACACAGACACAAAACACACACTCATAATCTCTCTCACTCTCTCACACACACACACAGACACAAGACACACACTCTTACTCTCTCAATCACTTTCCCGCACACACACACCCAGAGAAACAAAAGACACACTCATACTCTCTCTCACTCACTCTCACACACATACACACACAGACACAAAACACACACTCATTCTCTCTCACACGCACTCTCACTCACACACAGACGGAAACAGACACAAAACACACACTCATACTATCTCTCACTAACTCTCAAACACACAAACACACAGACACAAAGCACACACTCATACTCTCTCTCACTGACTCTCACACACACACACAGACACAAAACACACACTCATACTCTCACTCACTAACGCTCTCTCACACAGACACAAAACACACACTCATACTCTCTCTCACTCACTCTCAAACACACACACACCCAGACACAAAACACACACTCATACTCTCTCTCACTCACTCTCTCACACAAAGACACAAAACACACACTCATACTCTCTCTCACTCACTCTCTCTCTCACTCACACACACAGACACAAAACACACACTGATACTCTCTCTCACTCACTCCCTCACACACACACACAAAACACACACTCATACTCTCTCTCACTCACTCTCTCACACACGGACACAAAACACACACTCATACTCACTCTCACTCACTCTCTCAGATACAGACACAAAACACACACTCATACTCTCTCTCACTCACTCTCTCAGACACAGACACAAAACACACACTCATACTCTCTCACTCACTCTCTCAGACACACACACAAATCACACACTCATACTTTCTCTCTCACAATCTCTCTCGCACACAGACACTAAACACACACTCATACTCTCTCTCACTCACTCTCACTCACTCACAGACACAAAACAAACACTCATACTCTCACTCACGCACATAGATACAAAACACACACTCATACTCTCTCTATCTCCCTCTCATACATACACATACAGACACAAAACACACACTCATACTCTCTCTCACGCTCTCACACACAGACACAAAACACAAACTCATACTCTCTCTCACTCTCTCACACACACACAGACACAAAACACACACTCATAATCTCACTCACTCACTCTCTCACACACACACACAAAAAACACACACTCATTCACTCTCTCACTCACTCTCTCTCTCACACACACACACACACACTCATACTCTCTCTCACTGACTCTCTCACACACAGACACAAAACACACAATCATACTCTCTCTCACTCACTCTCACAGACACAGACACAAAACACGCACTCATACTCTCTCTCACTCACTGTCTCAGACACAGACACAAATCACACACTCATACTTTCTCCCTAACACTCTCTCTCTCACACACAGACACAAAACACACACTCATACTCTCTCTCACTCACTCTCTCACACACAGACACAAAACACACTCATACTCTCTCTCCCACACACATAGAGACAAAACACACACTCATACTCTCTCTATCTCACACAAACACACACACACAACAAAACACACACTCATACTCTCTTACTCTCTCTCACACACACACACATAGACACAAAACCTAGACTCATACTCTCTCTCTCACTCAGACTGACACAAAACACAGGCTCATACTCTCTCTCTCTCTCACACACACACACACATAGACACAAAACACACACTCATACTCTCTCTCTCACTCACACACATAGACACAAAACACACACTAATACTCTCTCTCACTCACTCTCTGACACACAGACACAAAACACAAACTCATACTCACTCTCTCACAGACTTAGACACAAAACATACACTCATACTCTCTCTCTCTCTCTCACACACACATAGACACAAAACACGCAATCATACTCACTCTCTCACAGACATAGACACAAAACATACACTCATACTCTCTCTCTCTCACTCACACACATGGACACAAAACACACACTCATAGTCTCTCTCTCTCACTCACACAGACACAAAACACACACTCATACTCTCTCTCACTCTCTCTCTCACACACAGACACAATACACACACTCATACTCTCTCTCACTCACTCCCTCAAACACAGACACAAAACACACACTCATACTCTCTCTCACTCACTCTCTCACACACAGACACAAAACACAAACTCATACTCTCTCTCACTCACTCTCTCACACAGACGCAAAACATACACTCATACTCTATCTCACTCACTCTTCACACACAGACACAAAACGCACAATCATACTCACTCTCACTCACTCTCTCAGACATAGACAGAAAACACCCACTCATACTCTCACTCATTCAATCTCTCAGACATAGACACAAACACACACTCATACTCTCTCCCACTCACTCTCTCACACACAGACACAAAACACAAACTCATACTCTCACTCACTCTCTCACACACACACAGAGACACAAGACACTTACTCATACTCTCTCAATCACTCTCACGCACACACACACAGAGACACAAAATACACACTCATACTCTCTCTCTCTCACTCTCTCAGACACAAACAGACACAAAACACACACTCATACTCTCTCTCACTCACTCTCACCCACATACACACACAGACACAAAACACACACTCATACTCTCTCTCACTCACTCTCACTCACACACAGACGGAAACATACACAAAACACACACTCATACTATCTCTCACTCACTCACACACACACACACACACACAGACACAAAACACACAATCATACTCTCTCTCACTTACTCTCACTCACATACACAGACACAAAACAAACACTCATACTCTCACTTACTCACTCTCTCTCACACAGACACAAAACACACACTCATACTCTCTCTCACTCACTCTCAAACACACACACACAGACACAATACACACACTCATACTCTCTCTCACTCACTCTCACTCAATCACAGACACAAAACATACACTCATACTGTCTCTCACTCACACACATAGACACAAAACACACACTCATACTCTCTCTCAATCACTGTCACACACAGACACAAAACACACACTCATACTCTCGTTCACTCACTCTCATTCACACAAAGACGCACACAAAACACAAACTCATACTCTCTCTCACTCTCCCTCTCACACACAGACACAAAACACACACTCATACTCTCTCACTCACTCTCTCACACACATAGACACAAAACACACACTCATACTTTAGGTCACTCACTCTCACACACACACAGACACAAAACACATACTCATACTATCACTCACTCACTCACACACACACACAGACACAAAACACACACTCATACTCTCTCTATCTCTCTCACACACACACACAGAACAAAACACACACTCATACTCTCTTACTCTCTCTCACACACACACACACATAGACACAAAACATACACTCATACTCTCTCTCTCTCACTCAGACTGACACAAAACACAGGCTCATACTCTCTCTCTCTCTTACACACACACACATAGACACAAAACACACACTCATACTCTCTCTCTCACACTCACACACATAGACACAAAACACACACTCATACTCTCTCTCACTCACTCTCTGACACACAGACACAAAACACAAACTCATACTCACTCTCTCACAGACTTAGACACAAAACATACACTCATACTCTCTCTCTCTCTCACACACACATAGACACAAAACACACACTCATACTCACTCTCTCACAGACATAGACACAAAACATACACTCATACTCTCTCTCTCACACTCACACACATAGACACAAAACACACACTCATACTCTCTCTCTCACACTCACACACATAGACACAAAACACACACTCATACTCTCTCTCACTCACTCTCTGACACACAGACACAAAACACAAACTCATACTCACTCTCTCACAGACTTAGACACAAAACATACACTCATACTCTCTCTCTCTCTCACACACACATAGACACAAAACACACACTCATACTCACTCTCTCACAGACATAGACACAAAACATACACTCATACTCTCTCTCTCTCTCACTCACACACATGGACAAAAACACACACTCATACTCTCTCTCTCTCACTCACACAGACACAAAACACACACGCATACTCTCTCTCACTCACTCTCTCACACACAGACACAAAACACACACTCATAGTCTCTCTCACTCACTCACACACAGACACAAAACACACATTCATACTCTCTCTCACTCACTCTCTCTCTCACTCACACACACACACACAAAACACACAATCATACCCTCTCTCACTCACTCTCTCACACACAGACACAAAACACACACTCATACTCTCTCTCACTCACTCTCTCACACAGACACAAAACACACACTCATACTCTATCTCACTCACTCTCTCACACACAGACACAAAAAAAACAATCATACTCACTCTCACTCACTCTCTCAGACACAGACACAAAACACACACTCATACTCTCTCTCATTCAATCTCTCAGACACAGACACAAACACACACTCATACTCTCTCCCACTCACTCTCGCACACACAGACACAAAACACAAACTCATACTCTCACTCACTCTCTCACACACACACAGAGACACAAGACACTCACTCATACTCTCTCAATCACTCTCACGCTCACACACACACACAGACACAAAATACACACTCATACTCTCTCTCTCTCACTCTCTCAAACACAAACAGACACAAAACGCACACTCATTCTGTCTCTCACTCACTCTCACTCACACAAAGACGGAAAAAGACACAAAACACACACTCATACTATCTCTCACTCACTCTCACACACACACACACAGACACAAAACACACACTCATACTCTCTCTCACTTACTCTCACACACACACACAGACTCAAAACACACAATCATACTCTCTCTCACTTACTCTCACACACATACACAGACACAAAACACACACTCATACTCTCACTTACTCACTCTCTCTCACACAGACACAAAACACACACTCATACTCCCTCTCACTAACACAGATAGACACAAAACACACACTCATACTCTCTCTCACTCACTCTCTCACATACACAGACGGAAACAGACACAAAACACACACTCATACTATCTCTCACTCACTCTCACACACACACACACAGACACAAAACACACACTCATACTCTCTCTCACTTACTCTCACACACACACACAGACTCAAAACACACAATCATACTCTCTCTCACTTACTCTCACACACATACACAGACACAAAACACACACTCATACTCTCACTTACTCACTCTCTCTCACACAGACACAAAACACACACTCATACTCCCTCTCACTAACACAGATAGACACAAAACACACACTCATACTCTCTCTCACTCACTCTCGCACATACACAGACGGAAACAGACACAAAACACAAACTCATACTATCTCTCACTCACTCTCACACACACACACACAGACACAAAACACACACTCATACTCTCTCTCACTGACTCTCTCACATACACACAGACACAAAACACGCACTCATACTCTCACTCACTCAATATCTCTCACACAGACACAAAACACAGACTCATACTCTCTCTCACTCATTCACAGACACAAAACACACAATCATACTCTCACTCACTCTCACACACACAGAAACAAAACACACACTCATACTCTCTCTCACTCACTCTCTCACACACAGACACAAAACACACACTCATACTCTATCTCACTCACTCTCTCACACACATAGACACAAAACACACATTCATACTCTCTCTCACTCACTCTCACACACGCACACAGACACAAAACACACACTCATACTCTATCTCACTCACTCTCTGACACACAGACACAAAACACACAATCATACTCACTCTCCCTCACTCTCTCAGACACAGACGCAAAACACCCACTCATACTCTCTCTCACTCACTCTTTCAGACACAGACACAAACACACACTCATACTCTCTCTCTCCCACACACTCTCTCACAAACAGACACAAAACACAAACTCATAATCTCTCTCACTCTCTCATACACACACAGAGACACCAGACACTCACTCATACACTCTCACTCACTCTCACGCACACACACACACAGAGACACAAAATACACACTCATACTATCTCTCACTCACTTTCTCACACACAAACAGACACAAAACACACACTCATACTCTCTCTCACTCACTCTCAAACACATACTCACACAGACACAAAACACACACTCATAATGTCTCTCACTCACTCTCACTCACACACAGACGGAAACAGACACAAAACACACACTCATACTATCTCTCACTCACTCTCACACACACACACAGACACAAAACACACACTCATACTCTCTCTCACTTACTCTCACACACACACACAGACACAAAACACACACTCATACTCTCTCTCACTTACTCTCACACACACACACACAGAGACAAAACACACACTCATACTCTCACTTACTCAATCTCGCTCAGACAGACACAAAACACACACTCATACTCTCTCTCACTCACTCTCAAACACACACACACAGACACAAAACACACACTCATACTCTCTCTCACTCACACACATAGACAAAAAACACACACTCATACTCTCTCTCAATCACTGTCACACACAGACACAAAACACACACTCATACTCTCGTTCACTCACTCTCACTCACACACAGACGCACACAAAACACAAACTCATACTCTCTCTCACTCTCTCTCTCACACACAGACACAAAACACACACTCATACTTTAGGTCACTCACTCTCACACACACACAGACACAAAACACACACTCATACTCTCACTCACTCTCATACATACACATACAGACACAAAACACACACTCATACTCTCTCTCACTCTCTCACACAGAGACACAAAACACCCACTCATACTCTCTCTCACTCACTCTCTCAGACACAGACACAAACACACACTCATACTCTCTCTCACTCACTCTCGCACACATAGACACAAAACACAAACTCATACTCTCACTCACTCTCTCACACACACACAGAGACACAAGACACTCACTCATACTTTCTCAATAACTCTCACGCACACACACACAGAGAGACACAAAATACATACTCATACTCTCTCTCACTCACTCTCTCTAACAAACACAGACACAAAACACACACTCATACTCTCTCACACTCACTCTCACACGCATACACACACAGACTCAAAACAAACACTCAAACTCTCTCTCACTCACTCTCTCACACACAGACACAAAACACACAATCATACTCTCTCTCACTCACTCTCTCAGACACAGACACAAAACACCCACTCATACTCTCTCTCACTCACTCTCTCAGACACAGACACAAATCACACACTCATACTTTCTCTCTCACAATCTCTCTCTCACACACAGAGACAAAACACAAACTCATACTCTCTCTCACTAACTCTCTCACACACAGACACAAAACAGACACTCATACTCTCTCTCACTCACTCACGCACACACAGAGACACAGGACACACACTCATACTTTCTCAATCACTCTCACGCACACACACGCACAGAGACACAAAATACACAATCATACTCTCACTCACTCTCTCTCTCACACACAGACTCAAAACACACACTAATACTCTCTCTCACTCTCTCTCTCATACACACACAAAGACACACAACACAAACTCATACTCTCTCTCACTCACTCTCTCACACCCAGACACAAAACACACTCATACTCTCTCTCCCACACACATAGAGACAAAACACACACTCATACTCTCTCTATCTCACACACACACACACACAGAACAAAACACACACTCATACTCTCTTACTCTCTCTCACACACACACACAAAGACACAAAACCTAGACTCATACTCTCTCGCTCACTCAGACTGACACAAAACACAGGCTCATACTCTCTCTCTCTCTCTCACACACACACATAGACACAAAACACACACTCATACTCTCTCTCTCACTCACACACATAGACACAAAACACACACTCATACTCTCTCTCACTCACTCTCTCACACACAGACACAAAACACAAACTCATACTCACTCTCTCACTGACTTAGACACAAAACATACACTCATACTCTCTCTCTCACAGACATAGACACAAAACATACACTCATACTCTCTCTCACTCACTCTCTCACACACCCATAGACACAAAACACACACTCATACTCACTCTCTCACAGACATAGACACAAAACATACACTCATACTCTCTCTCTCTCACTCACACACATGGACACAAAACACACACTCATAGTCTCTCTCTCTCACTCACACAGACACAAAACACACACTCATACTCTCTCTCACTCACTCTCTCACACAAGACACAAAACACACACTCATACTCTCTCTCACTCACTCTCTCACACAGACACAAAACACACACTCATACTCTATCTCACTCACTCTCTCACACACAGACACAAAACACACAATCATACTCACTCTCACTCACTCTCTCAGACACAGACACAAAACATCCACTCATACTCTCACTCATTCAATCTCTCAGACATAGACACAAACACACACTCATACTCTCTCCCACTCACTCTCTCACACACAGACACAAAACACAAACTCATACTCTCACTCACTCTCTCACACACACACAGAGACACAAGACACTTACTCATACTCTCTCAATCACTCTCACTCACACACACACAGAGACACAAAATACACACTCATACTCTCTCTCTCTCACTCTCTCAGACACAAACAGACACAAAACACACACTCATACTCTCTCTCACTCACTCTCACCCACATACACACACAGACACAAAACACACACTCATACTCTCTCTCACTCACTCTCACTCACACACAGACGGAAACATACACAAAACACACACTCATACTATCTCTCACTCACTCACACACACACACACACAGACACAAAACACACACTCATACTCTCTCTCACTTACTCTCACACACACACAGACACAAAACACACAATCATACTCTCTCTCACTCACTCTCACTCAATCACAGACACAAAACATACACTCATACTGTCTCTCACACACACACATAGACACAAAACACACACTCATACTCTCTCTCAATCACTGTCACACACAGACACAAAACACACACTCATACTCTCGTTCACTCACTCTCATTCACACAAAGACGCACACAAAACACAAACTCATACTCTCTCTCACTCTCCCTCTCACACACAGACACAAAGCACACACTCATACTCTCTCACTCACTCTCTCACACACATAGACACAAAGCACACACTCATACTTTAGGTCACTCACTCTCACACACACACAGACACAAAACACACACTCATACTATCACTCACTCACTCACACACACACACAGACACAAAACACACACTCATACTCTCTCACTCACTCTCTAACACACATAGACACAAAACACAAACTCATACTTTAGGTCAGTCACTCTCACATGCACACAGACACAAAACACACACTCATACTCTCACTCACTCACTCACACACACACAGACACAAAACACACACTCATACTCTCACTCACTCACTCTCACTCACAAACAGACACAAAACACACACTCATACTCTCTCTCAATCACACACATAGACACAAAACACACACTCATACTCTCTCTCACTCTCTCTGTCACACACAGACACAAAACACACACTCATACTCTAAGTCACTCACTCTCACACACACACAGAAACAAAACACACACTCATACTCTCACTCACTCACTCACACACACAGCTACACAAAACAAACACTCATACTCTCACTCACTCACTCTCACACACACACACACACAAAACACACACTCATTCACTCTCTCACTCACTCTCTCTCTCACACACACACACACTCATACTCTATCTCACTCACTCTCTCAGACACAGACACAAAACACACACTCATACTCTTTCTCACTGACTCTCTCACACACAGACACAAAATACACAATCATACTCTCTCTCACTCACTCGCTCAGACACAGACACAAATCACACACTCATACTTTCTCCCTGACACTCTCTCTCTCACACACCCACACAAAACACACACTCATACTCTCTCTCACTCTCTCTCACACACACACAGACACAAGACACACACTCATACTCTCTCAATCACTCTCACCCACACACACACCCAGAAAAACAAAAGACACACTCATACTCTCTCTGACTCACTCTCACACACATACACACACAGACACAAAACACACACTCATACTCTCTCTCACGCACTCTCACTCACACACAGACGGAAACAGACACAAAACACAAACTCATACTATCTCTCACTAGCTCTCACACACACAAACACACACAGACACAAAGCACACACTCATACTCTCTCTCACTGACTCTCACACACACACACAGACACAAAACAAACACTCATACTCTCACTCACTGAGGCTCTCTCACACATGGACACAAAACACACACTCATACTCTCTCTCACTCACTCTCAAACACACACACACCCAGACACAAAACACACACTCATACTCTCTCTCACTCACTCTCTCACACAAAGACAAAAAACACACACTCATACTCTCTCTCACTCACTCTCTCACACACAGACACAAAAAACACACTCATACTCTCTCTCACTCACTCTCTCACACACAGACACAAAACACACAATCATACTCACTCTCACTCACTCTCTCAGACACAGACACAAAACACACACTCATACTCTCTCACTCACTCTCTCAGACACACACACAAAACACACACTCATACTCTATCTCACTCACTCTCTCAGACACACACACAAATCACACACTCATACTTTCTCTCTCACAATCTCTCTCTCACACACAGACACTAAACACACACTCATACTCTCTCTCACACACTCGCACTCACTCACAGACACAAAACGCACACTCATACTCTCTCTCACTCACAGACATAGACACAAAACACACACTCATACTCTCTCTCTCTCACTCTCATACATACACATACAGACACAAAATACACACTCATACGCTCTCTCACTCTCTCACACACAGACACAAAACACAAACTCATACTCGCTCTCACTCTCTCACACACACACAGACACAAAACACACACTCATACTCTCTCCCACGCACTCTCACACAAACACACACAGACACAAAACACACACTCATACTCTCTCTCACTCACTCACACACAGACACAAAACACACACTCATACTCTCTCTCACTCACTCTCTCTCACACACACAGACACAAAACACACACTCATACTCTGTCTCACTCACTGTCACTCACTCACAGACACAAAACACACACTCATACTCTCAATCACTCACACAGATAGACACAAAAGACACACTCATACTCTCTCTCACTCACTCTCACTCACAGACAGATGGACACAGACACAAAACACGCACTCATACTATCTCTCACTCACTCTCATACAAACACATACAGACACAAAACACACACTCATACTCTCTCTCCCTGACTCATACACACAGATACAAAACAATCATTCATACTCTCTCACACTCTCAAACACACACTGACACAAAACACACACTCATACTCTCTCTCACTAACTTTCTCACACACAGACACAAAACAGACACTCATACTCTCTCTCACTCACTCACGCACACACAGAGAAACAGGACACACACTCATACTCTCTCAATCACTCTCACGCACACACACGCACATAGACACAAAATACACAATCATACTCTCACTCACTCTCTCTCTCACACACAGACTCAAAACACACACTAATACTCTCTCTCACTCTCTCTCTCATACACACACACAGACACACAACAGAAACTCATACTCTCTCTCACTCACTCTGTCACACCCAGACACATAGCGCACACTCATACTCTCTCTCTCACACACATAGAGACAAAACACACACTCATACTCTCTCTCTCTCACACACACACACACAGAACAAAACACACACTCTTACTCTCTTACTCTCTCTCACACACACACACATAGACACAAAACATACACTCATACTCTCTCTCTCTCACTCAGACTGACACAAAACACAGGCTCATACTCTCTCTCTCTCTCTCACACACACACATAGACACAAAACACACACTCATACTCTCTCTCTCTCACTCACACACATAGACACAAAACACACACTCATACTCTCTCTCACTCACTCTCTCACACACAGACACAAAACACACACTCATACTCACTCTCCCACAGACTTAGACACAAAACATACACTCATACTCTCTCTCTCTCTCACACACACATAGACACAAAACACACTTTCATACTCACTCTCTCACAGACATAGACACAAAACATACACTCATACTCTCTCTCTCTCACTCACACACATGGACACAAAACACACACTCATAGTCTCTCTCTCTCACTCACACAGACACAAAACACACGCTCATACTCTCTCTCTCTCTCACACGCACACACATAGACACAAAACACACACTCATACTCTCTCTCACTCACTCTCTCACACACAGACGCAAAACAAACACTCATAATCTCTCTCACTCTCTCACACACACACACAGAAACAAGACACACACTCTTACTCTCTCAATCACTCTCACGCACACACACACCCAGAGAAACAAAAGACACACTCATACTCTCTCTCACTCACTGTCACACACATACACACACAGACACAAAACAAACACTCATACTCTCTCTCACTCACTCTCACTCACACACAGACGGAAACAGACACAAAACACACACTCATACTATCTCTCACTAACTCTCACACACATAAACACACAGACACAAAGCACACACTCATACTCTCTCTCACTCACTCTCTCAGACACAGACACAAAAGACACACTCATACTCTCTCTCACTCACTCTCAGACACAGACACAAAACACACACTCATACTCTCTCAGTCACTCTCTCAGACACACACACAAATCACACACTCATACTTTCTCTCTCACAATCTCTCTCTCACACACAGACACACAACACACACTCATACTCTCTCTCACTCACTCTCACTCACTCACAGACACAAAACAAACACTCATACTCTCTCTCACTCACACACATAGATACAAAACACACACTCATACTCTCACTATCTCACTGTCATACATACACATACAGACACAAAACACAGACTCATAATCTCTCTCACTCTCTCACACACAGACACAAAACACAAACTCATACTCTCTCTCACTCTCTCACACACACACAGACACAAAACACACACTCATAATCTCACTCACTCACTCTCACACACACACACACACAAAACACACACTCATTCACTCTCTCACTCACTCTCTCTCCCACACACACACACACTCATAATCTATCTCACTCACTCTCTCAGACACAGACCCAAAACACACACTCATACTCTCTCTCACTGACTCTCTCACACACAGACACAAAACACACAATCATACTCTCTCTCACTCTCTCACAGGCACAGACACAAAACACACACTCATACTCTCTCTCACTCACTCTCTCAGACACAGACACAAATTACACACTCATACTTTCTCCCTGACACTCTCTCTCTCACACACACACACAAAACACACACTCATACTCTCTCTCACTCACTCTCTCACACACAGACACAAAACACACACTCATACTCTCTCTCACTCTCTCACACACACACACAGACACAAGACACACACTCATACTCTCTCAATCACTCTTACGCACACACACACCCAGAGAAACAAAAGACACACTCATACTCTCTCTGACTCACTCTCACACACATACACACACAGACACAAAACACACTCTCATACTCTCTCTCAATCACTCTCACTCACACACAGACGGAAACAGACACAAAACACACACTCATACTATCTCTCACTAACTCTCACACACACACACACACACAGACACAAAGCACACACTCATACTCTCTCTCACTGACTCTCACACACACACACAGACACAAAACAAACACTCATACTCTCACTCACTAACGCTCTCTCACACATGGACACAAAACACACACTCATACTCTCTCTCACTCGCTCTCAAACACACACACACCCAGACACAAAACACACACTCATACTCTCTCTCACTCACTCTCTCACACACAGACACAAAACACACACTCATAATCTCTCTCACTCACTCTCTCTCTCACTCACACACACACAAACAAAACACACACTCATACTCTATCACACTCACTCTCTCACACACAGACACAAAACACACACTCATACTCTCTCTCACTCACTCTCTCACACACAGACACAAAACACACACTCATAATCTCTCTCACTCACTCTCTCTCTCACTCACACACACACAAACAAAACACACACTCATACTCTATCACACTCACTCTCTCACACACAGACACAAAACACACACTCATACTCTCTCTCACTCACTCTCTCACACACAGACACAAAACACACACTCATACTCTATCTCACTCACTGTCTCATACACAGACACAAAAAACACAATCATACTCACTCTCACTCACTCTCTCAGACACAGACACAAAACACACACTCATACTCTCTCTCACTCACTCTCTCAGACACACGCACAAAACACACACTCATTCTCTATCTCACTCACTCTCTCAGACACACACACAAATCACACACTCATACTTTCTCTCTCACAATCTCTCTCTCACACACAGACACTAAACACACACTCATACTCTCTCTCACTCACTCTCACTCACTCACAGACACAAAACACACGCTCATACTCTCTCTCACTCACAGACATAGACACAAAACACACACTCATACTCTCTCTCACTCACAGACACAGACACAAAACACACACTCATACTCTCTCTCACTCACTCGCTCAGACACAGACACAAATCACACACTCATACTTTCTCCCTGACACTCTCTCTCTCACACACACACACAAAACACACACTCATACTCTCTCTCACTCTCTCTCACACACACACAGACACAAGACACACACTCATACTCTCTCAATCACTCTCACCCACACACACACCCAGAGAAACAAAAGACACACTCATACTCTCTCTGACTCACTCTCACACACATACACACACAGACACAAAACACACACTCATACTCTCTCTCACTCACTCTCAAACACACACACACAGACAACAAAACACACACTCATACTCTCTCTCACGCACTCTCACTCACACACAGACGGAAACAGACACAAAACACAAACTCATACTATCTCTCACTAACTCTCACACACACACACACACAGACACAAAGCACACACTCATACTCTCTCTCACTGACTCTCACACACACACACAGACACAAAACAAACACTCATGCTCTCACTCACTAACGCTTTCTCACACATGGACACAAAACACACACTCATACTCTCTCTCACTCACTCTCTCACACAAAGACACAAAACACACACTCATACTCTCTCTCACTCACTCTCTCACACACAGACACAAAACACACACTCATACTCTCTCTCACTCACTCTCTCACACAAAGACACAAAACACACACTCATACTCTCTCTCATTCACTCTCTCACACACAGACACAAAACACACACTCATACTCTCTCTCACTCACTCTCTCTCTCCCTCACAAACACACACACACACAGACACACTCATGCTCTCTCTCACTCACTCTCTCACACACAGACACAAAACACACACTCATACTCTATCTCACTCACTGTCTCACACACAGACACAAAACACACAGTCATAGTCACTCTCACTCACTCTCTCAGACACAGACACAAAACACACACTCATACTCTCTCTCACTCACTCTCACTCACAGACATAGACACAAAACACACACTCATAGTCTCTCTCTCTCACTCACACAGACACAAAACACACGCTCATACTCTCTCTCTCTCTCACACGCACACACATAGACACAAAACACAAACTCATACTCTCTCTCACGCACTCTCTCACACACAGACACAAAACACACACTCATAATCTCTCTCACTCTCTCACACACACACACAGACACAAGACACACACTCTTACTCTCTCAATCACTTTCCCGCACACACACACCCAGAGAAACAAAAGACACACTCATACTCTCTCTCACTCACTCTCACACACATACACACACAGACACAAAACACACACTCATTCTCTCTCACACGCACTCTCACTCACACACAGACGGAAACAGACACAAAACACACACTCATACTATCTCTCACTAACTCTCAAACACACAAACACACAGACACAAAGCACACACTCATACTCTCTCTCACTGACTCTCACACACACACACAGACACAAAACACACACTCATACTCTCACTCACTAACGCTCTCTCACACAGACACAAAACACACACTCATACTCTCTCTCACTCACTCTCAAACACACACACACCCAGACACAAAACACACACTCATACTCTCTCTCACTCACTCTCTCACACAAAGACACAAAACACACACTCATACTCTCTCTCACTCACTCTCTCTCTCACTCACACACACAGACACAAAACACACACTGATACTCTCTCTCACTCACTCCCTCACACACACACACAAAACACACACTCATACTCTCTCTCACTCACTCTCTCACACACGGACACAAAACACACACTCATACTCACTCTCACTCACTCTCTCAGATACAGACACAAAACACACACTCATACTCTCTCTCACTCACTCTCTCAGACACAGACACAAAACACACACTCATACTCTCTCACTCACTCTCTCAGACACACACACAAATCACACACTCATACTTTCTCTCTCACAATCTCTCTCGCACACAGACACTAAACACACACTCATACTCTCTCTCACTCACTCTCACTCACTCACAGACACAAAACAAACACTCATACTCTCACTCACGCACATAGATACAAAACACACACTCATACTCTCTCTATCTCCCTCTCATACATACACATACAGACACAAAACACACACTCATACTCTCTCTCACGCTCTCACACACAGACACAAAACACAAACTCATACTCTCTCTCACTCTCTCACACACACACAGACACAAAACACACACTCATAATCTCACTCACTCACTCTCTCACACACACACACAAAAAACACACACTCATTCACTCTCTCACTCACTCTCTCTCTCACACACACACACACACACTCATACTCTCTCTCACTGACTCTCTCACACACAGACACAAAACACACAATCATACTCTCTCTCACTCACTCTCACAGACACAGACACAAAACACGCACTCATACTCTCTCTCACTCACTGTCTCAGACACAGACACAAATCACACACTCATACTTTCTCCCTAACACTCTCTCTCTCACACACAGACACAAAACACACACTCATACTCTCTCTCACTCACTCTCTCACACACAGACACAAAACACACTCATACTCTCTCTCCCACACACATAGAGACAAAACACAAACTCATACTCTCTCTATCTCACACAAACACACACGCACAACAAAACACACACTCATACTCTCTTACTCTCTCTCACACACACACACATAGACACAAAACCTAGACTCATACTCTCTCTCTCACTCAGACTGACACAAAACACAGGCTCATACTCTCTCTCTCTCTCACACACACACACACATAGACACAAAACACACACTCATACTCTCTCTCTCACTCACACACATAGACACAAAACACACACTAATACTCTCTCTCACTCACTCTCTGACACACAGACACAAAACACAAACTCATACTCACTCTCTCACAGACTTAGACACAAAACATACACTCATACTCTCTCTCTCTCTCTCACACACACATAGACACAAAACACGCAATCATACTCACTCTCTCACAGACATAGACACAAAACATACACTCATACTCTCTCTCTCTCACTCACACACATGGACACAAAACACACACTCATAGTCTCTCTCTCTCACTCACACAGACACAAAACACACACTCATACTCTCTCTCACTCTCTCTCTCACACACAGACACAATACACACACTCATACTCTCTCTCACTCACTCCCTCAAACACAGACACAAAACACACACTCATACTCTCTCTCACTCACTCTCTCACACACAGACACAAAACACAAACTCATACTCTCTCTCACTCACTCTCTCACACAGACGCAAAACATACACTCATACTCTATCTCACTCACTCTCTCACACACAGACACAAAACGCACAATCATACTCACTCTCACTCACTCTCTCAGACATAGACAGAAAACACCCACTCATACTCTCACTCATTCAATCTCTCAGACATAGACACAAACACACACTCATACTCTCTCCCACTCACTCTCTCACACACAGACACAAAACACAAACTCATACTCTCACTCACTCTCTCACACACACACAGAGACACAAGACACTTACTCATACTCTCTCAATCACTCTCACGCACACACACACAGAGACACAAAATACACACTCATACTCTCTCTCTCTCACTCTCTCAGACACAAACAGACACAAAACACACACTCATACTCTCTCTCACTCACTCTCACCCACATACACACACAGACACAAAACACACACTCATACTCTCTCTCACTCACTCTCACTCACACACAGACGGAAACATACACAAAACACACACTCATACTATCTCTCACTCACTCACACACACACACACACACAGACACAAAACACACAATCATACTCTCTCTCACTTACTCTCACTCACATACACAGACACAAAACAAACACTCATACTCTCACTTACTCACTCTCTCTCACACAGACACAAAACACACACTCATACTCTCTCTCACTCACTCTCAAACACACACACACAGACACAATACACACACTCATACTCTCTCTCACTCACTCTCACTCAATCACAGACACAAAACATACACTCATACTGTCTCTCACTCACACACATAGACACAAAACACACACTCATACTCTCTCTCAATCACTGTCACACACAGACACAAAACACACACTCATACTCTCGTTCACTCACTCTCATTCACACAAAGACGCACACAAAACACAAACTCATACTCTCTCTCACTCTCCCTCTCACACACAGACACAAAACACACACTCATACTCTCTCACTCACTCTCTCACACACATAGACACAAAACACACACTCATACTTTAGGTCACTCACTCTCACACACACACAGACACAAAACACATACTCATACTATCACTCACTCACTCACACACACACACAGACACAAAACACACACTCATACTCTCTCACTCACTCTCTCACACACAGACACAAAACACACACTCATACTTTAGGTCACTCACTCTCACACGCACACAGACACAAAACACACACTCATACTCTCACTCACTCACACACACACAGACACAAAACACACACTCATACTCTCACTCACTCACTCTCACTCACAAACAGACACAAAACACACACTCATACTCTCTCTCACTCTCTCTCTCACACACAGACACAAAACACACACTCATACTCTAAGTCACTCACTCTCACACACACACAGAAACAAAACACACACTCATACTCTCACTCACTCACTCACACACACACAGACACAAAACAAACAATCATGCTCTCACTCACTCACTCTCACACACACACACACACAAAACACACACTCATTCACTCTCTCACTCACTCTCTCTCTCACACACACACACACACTCATACTCTATCTCACTCACTCTCTCAGACACAGACACAAAACACACAGTCATACTCTCTCTCACTGACTCTCTCACACACAGACACAAAACACACAATCATACGCTCTCTCACTCACTCGCTCAGACACAGACACAAATCACACACACATACTTTCTCCCTGGCACTCTCTCTCTCACACACAGGCACAAAACACACACTCATACTCTCTCTCACTCTCTCACACACACACACAGACACAAGACACACACTCATACTCTCTCAATCACTCTCACCCACACACACACCCAGAGAAACAAAAGACACACTCATACTCTCTCTGACTCACTCTCACACACATACACACACAGACACAAAACACACACTCATACTCTCTCTCACGCACTCACTCACACACGGACGGAAACAGACACAAAACACAAACTCAAACTATCTCTCACTAACTGTCACACACACACACACACAGACACAAAGCGCACACTCATACTCTCTCTCACTGACTCTCACACACACACACAGACACAAAACAAACACTCATACTCTCACTCACTGACGCTCTCTCACACATGGACACAAAACACACACTCATACTCTCTCTCACTCACTCTCAAACACACACACACCCAGACACAAAACACACACTCATACTCTCTCTCACTCACTCTCTCACACAAAGACACAAAACACACACTCATACTCTCTCTCACTCACTCTCTCACACACAGACACAAAAAACACACTCATACTCTCACTCACTCTCTCACACACAGACACAAAACACACAATCATACTCACTCTCACTCACTCTCTCAGACACACACACAAAACACACACTCATACTCTATCTCACTCACTCTCTCAGACACACACACGAATCACACACTCATACTTTCTCTCTCACAATCTCTCTCTCACACACAGACACTAAACACACACTCATACTCTCTCTCACTCACTCGCACTCACTCACAGACACAAAACACACACTCATACTCTCTCTCACTCACAGACATAGACACAAAACACACACTCATACTCTCTCTCTCTCACTCTCATACATACACATACAGACACAAAATACACACTCATACGCTCTCTCACTCTCTCACACACAGACACAAAACACAAACTCATACTCGCTCTCACTCTCTCACAAACACACAGACACAAAACACACACTCATACTCTCTCTCACGCACTCTCACACAAACACACACAGACACAAAACACACACTCATACTCTCTCTCACTCACTCACACACAGACACAAAACACACACTCATACTCTCTCTCACTCACTCTCTCTCACACACACAGACACAAAACACACACTCATACTCTGTCTCACTCACTGTCACTCACTCACAGACACAAAACACACACTCATACTCTCACTCACTCACACAGATAGACACAAAAGACACACTCATACTCTCTCTCACTCACTCTCACTCACAGACAGACGGACACAGACACAAAACACGCACTCATACTATCTCTCACTCACTCTCATACACACACATACAGACACAAAACACACACTCATACTCTCTCTCCCTGACTCATACACACAGATACAAAACAATCATTCATACTCTCTCACACTCTCACACACACACTGACACAAAACACACACTCATACTCTCTCTCTCTAACTCTCTCACACACAGACACAAAACAGACACTCATACTCTCTCTCACTCACTCACGCACACACAGAGAAACAGGACACACACTCATACTCTCTCAATCACTCTCACGCACACACACGCACAGAGACACAAAATACACAATCATACTCTCACTCACTCTCTCTCTCACACACAGACTCAAAACACACACTAATACTCTCTCTCACTCTCTCTCTCAAACACACACACAGACACACAACACAAACTCATACTCTCTCTCACTCACTCTGTCACACCCAGACACACAGCGCACACTCATACTCTCTCTCTCACACACATAGAGACAAAACACACACTCATACTCTCTCTCACACACACACACACATAGACACAAAACATACACTCATACTCTCTCTCTCTCACTCAGACTGACACAAAACACAGGCTCATACTCTCTCTCTCTCTCTCACACACACACACATAGACACAAAACATACACTCATACTCTCTCTCTCTCACTCAGACTGACACAAAACACACACTCATACTCTCTCTCACTCACTCTCGCACACACAGACACAAAACACACACTCATACTCACTCTCCCACAGACTTAGACACAAAACATACACTCATACTCTCTCTCTCTCTCACACACACATAGACACAAAACACACATTCATACTCACTCTCTCACAGACATAGACACAAAACATACACTCATACTCTCTCTCTCTCACTCACACACATGGACACAAAACACACACTCATAGTCTCTCTCTCTCACTCACACAGACACAAAACACACGCTCATACTCTCTCTCTCTCTCACACGCACACACATAGACACAAAACACACACTCATACTCTCTCTCACTCACTCTCTCACACACAGACACAAAACAAACACTCATAAACTCTCTCAATCTCTCACACACACACACAGACAGAAGACACACACTCTTACTCTCTCAATCACTCTCACGCACACACACATCCAGAGAAACAAAAGACACACTCATACTCTCTCTCACTCACTCTCACACACATACACACACAGACACAAAACACACACTCATACTCTCTCTCACTCACTCTCACTCACACACAGACGGAAACAGACACAAAACAGACACTCATACTATCTCTCACTAACTCTCACACACATAAACACACAGACACAAAGCACACACTCATACTCTCTCTCACTGACTCTCACACACACACACAGCCACAAAACAGACAATCATACTCTCACTCACTCTCTCTCTCACACACAGACACAAAACACACACTCATACTCTCTCTCACTCACTCTCACTCACTCACAGACACAAAACAAACACTCATACTCTCTCTCACTCACACACATAGATACAAAACACACACTCATACTCTCACTATCTCACTCTCATACATACACATACAGACACAAAACACACACTCATACTCTCTCTCACTCTCTCACACACAGACACAAAACACAAACTCATACTCTCTCTCACTCTCTCACACACACACAGACACAAAACACACACTCATAATCTCACTCACTCACTCTCACACACACACACACACACAAAACACACACTCATTCAATCTCTCACTCACTCTCTCTCTCTCACACACACACACACACACTCATACTCTATCTCACTCACTCTCTCACACACAGACACAAAACACACACTCATACTCTCTCTCACTGACTCTCTCACACACAGACACAAAACACACAATCATTAACTCTCTCACTCACTCTCACAGACACAGACACAAAACACACACTCATACTCTCTCTCACTCACTCTCTCAGACACAGACACAAATCACACACTCATACTTTCTCCCTGACACTCTCTCTCTCACACACACACACAAAACACACACTCATACTCTCACTCACTCACTCTCTCACACACAGACACAAAACACACACTCATACTCTCTCTCACTCTCTCACACACACACACAGACACAAGACACACACTCATACTCTCTCAATCACTCTCACGCACACACACACCCAGAGAAACAAAAGACACACTCATACTCTCTCTCACTCACTCTCACACACATACACACACAGACACAAAACACACACTCATACTCTCTCTCACGCACTCTCCCTCACACACAGACGGAAACAGACACAAAACACACACTCATACTATCTCTCACTAACTCTCACGCACACACACACACAGACACAAAGCACACACTCATACTCTCTCTCACTGACTCTCACACACACACACAGACACAAAACAAACACTCATACTCTCACTCACTAACGCTCTCTCACACATGGACACAAAACACACACTCATACTCTCTATCACTCACTCTCAAACACACACACACCCAGACACAAAACACACACTCATACTCTCTCTCACTCACTCTCTCACACAAAGACACAAAACACACACTCATACTCTCTCTCACTCACTCTCTCACACACAGACACAAAACACACACTCATAATCTCTCTCACTCACTCTCTCTCACTCTCACACACACACACAAAACACACACTCATACTCTATTTCACTCACTCTCTCAGACACACACACAAATCACACACTCATACTTTCTCTCTCACAATCTCTCTCTCACACACAGACACTAAACACACACTCATACTCTCTCTCACTCACTCTCACTCAATCACAGACACAAAACACACGCTCATACTCTCTCTCACTCACAGACATAGACACAAAACACACACTCATATTCTCTCTCACTCACAGACACAGACACAAAACACACACTCATACTCTCTCTCACTCACTCTCTCAGACACAGACACAAATCACACACTCATACTTTCTCCCTGACACTCTCTCTCTCACACACACACACAAAACACACACTCATACTCTCTCTCACTCTCTCACACACACACACAGACACAAGACACACACTCATACTCTCTCAATCACTCTCACCCACACACACACCCAGAGAAACAAAAGACACACTCATACTCTCTCTGACTCACTCTCACACACATACACACACAGACACAAAACACACACTCATACTCTCTCTCACTCACTCTCAAACACACACACACACAGAAACAAAACACACACTCATACTCTCTCTCACGCACTCTCACTCACACACAGACGGAAACAGACACAAAACACAAACTCATACTATCTCTCACTAACTCTCACACACACACACACAGACACAAAGCACACAATCATACTCTCTCTCACTGACTCTCACACACACACACAGACACAAAACAAACACTCATAGTCTCACTCACTAACGCTCTCTCACACATGGACACAAAACACACACTCATACTCTCTCTCACTCACTCTCAAACACACACACACCCAGACACAAAACACACACTCATACCCTCTCTCACTCACTCTCTCACACAAAGACACAAAACAAACACTCATACTCTCTCTCACTCACTCTCTCACACACAGACACAAAACACACACTCATACTCTCTCTCACTCACTCTCTCTCTCCCTCACAAACACACACACACACCACACACTCATGCTCTCTCTCACTCACTCTCTCACACACAGACACAAAACACACACTCATACTCTCTCCCACTCACTCTCACACACAGACACAAAACACACACTCATACTCTATCTCACTCACTGTCTCACACACAGACACAAAACACACAGTCATACTCAATCTCACTCACTCTCTCAGACACAGACACAAAACACACACTCATACTCTCTCTCACTCACTCTCACTCACAGACATAGACACAAAACACACACTCATAGTCTCTCTCTCTCACTCACACAGACACAAAACACACGCTCATACTCTCTCTCTCTCTCACACGCACACACATAGACACAAAACACAAACTCATACTCTCTCTCCCTCACTCTCTCACACACAGACACAAAACACACACTCATAATTTCTCTCACTCTCTCACACACACACACAGACACAAGACACACACTCTTACTCTCTCAATCACTCTCACGCACACACACACCCAGAGAAACAAAAGACACACTCATACTCTCTCTCACTCACATACACACACAGACACAAAACACACACTCATTCTCTCTCACACTCACTCTCACTCACACACAGACGGAAACAGACACAAAACACACACTCATACTATCTCTCACTAACTCTCACACACACACACACACACAGACACAAAGCACACACTCATACTCTCTCTCTCACTGACTCTCACACACACACACAGACACAAAACAAACACTCATACTCTCACTCACTAACGCTCTCTCACACATGGACACAAAACACACACTCATACTCTCTCTCACTCGCTCTCAAACACACACACACCCAGACACAAAACACACACTCATACTCTCTCTCACTCACTCTCTCACACAAAGACACAAAACACACACTCATACTCTCTCTCACTCACTCTCTCACACACAGACACAAAACACACACTCATAATCACTCTCACTCACTCTCTCTCTCACTCACACACACACAAACAAAACACACACTCATACTCTATCACACTCACTCTCTCACACACAGACACAAAACACACACTCATACTCTATCTCACTCACTGTCTCATACACAGACACAAAAAACACAATCATACTCACTCTCACTCACTCTCTCAGACACAGACACAAAACACACACTCATACTCTCTCTCACTCACTCTCTCAGACACATGCGCAAAACACACACTCATTCTCTATCTCACTCACTCTCTCAGACACACACACAAATCACACACTCATACTTTCTCTCTCACAATCTCTCTCTCACACACAGACACTAAACACACACTCATACTCTCTCTCACTCACTCTCACTCACTCACAGACACAAAACACACGCTCATACTCTCTCTCACTCACAGACATAGACACAAAACACACACTCATACTCTCTCTCACTCACAGACACAGACACAAAACACACACTCATACTCTCTCTCACTCACTCGCTCAGACACAGACACAAATCACACACTCATACTTTCTCCCTGACACTCTCTCTCTCACACACACACACAAAACACACACTCATACTCTCTCTCACTCTCTCTCACACACACACAGACACAAGACACACACTCATACTCTCTCAATCACTCTCACCCACACACACACCCAGAGAAACAAAAGACACACTCATACTCTCTCTGACTCACTCTCACACACATACACACACAGACACAAAACACACACTCATACTCTCTCTCACTCACTCTCAAACACACACACACAGACAACAAAACACACACTCATACTCTCTCTCACGCACTCTCACTCACACACAGACGGAAACAGACACAAAACACAAACTCATACTATCTCTCACTAACTCTCACACACACACACACACAGACACAAAGCACACACTCATACTCTCTCTCACTGACTCTCACACACACACACAGACACAAAACAAACACTCATGCTCTCACTCACTAACGCTCTCTCACACATGGACACAAAACACACACTCATACTCTCTCTCACTCACTCTCTCACACAAAGACACAAAACACACACTCATACTCTCTCTCACTCACTCTCTCACACACAGACACAAAACACACACTCATACTCTCTCTCACTCACTCTCTCACACAAAGACACAAAACACACACTCATACTCTCTCTCACTCACTCTCTCACACACAGACACAAAACACACACTCATACTCTCTCTCACTCACTCTCTCTCTCCCTCACAAACACACACACACACAGACACACTCATGCTCTCTCTCACTCACTCTCTCACACACAGACACAAAACACACACTCATACTCTATCTCACTCACTGTCTCACACACAGACACAAAACACACAGTCATAGTCACTCTCACTCACTCTCTCAGACACAGACACAAAACACACACTCATACTCTCTCTCACTCACTCTCACTCACAGACATAGACACAAAACAAACACTCATAGTCTCTCTCTCTCACTCACACAGACACAAAACACACGCTCATACTCTCTCTCTCTCTCACACGCACACACATAGACACAAAACACAAACTCATACTCTCTCTCACGCACTCTCTCACACACAGACACAAAACACACACTCATAATCTCTCTCACTCTCTCACACACACACACAGACACAAGACACACACTCTTACTCTCTCAATCACTTTCCCGCACACACACACCCAGAGAAACAAAAGACACACTCATACTCTCTCTCACTCACTCTCACACACATACACACACAGACACAAAACACACACTCATTCTCTCTCACACGCACTCTCACTCACACACAGACGGAAACAGACACAAAACACACACTCATACTATCTCTCACTAACTCTCAAACACACAAACACACAGACACAAAGCACACACTCATACTCTCTCTCACTGACTCTCACACACACACACAGACACAAAACACACACTCATACTCTCACTCACTAACGCTCTCTCACAGACACAAAACACACACTCATACTCTCTCTCACTCACTCTCAAACACACACACACCCAGACACAAAACACACACTCATACTCTCTCTCACTCACTCTCTCACACAAAGACACAAAACACACACTCATACTCTCTCTCACTCACTCTCTCTCTCACTCACACACACAGACACAAAACACACACTGATACTCTCTCTCACTCACTCCCTCACACACACACACAAAACACACACTCATACTCTCTCTCACTCACTCTCTCACACACGGACACAAAACACACACTCATACTCTATCTCACTCACTCTCTCACACACAGACACAAAACACACAATCATACTCACTCTCACTCACTCTCTCAGACACAGACACAAAAAACACACTCATACTCTCTCTCACTCACTCTCTCAGACACAGACACAAAACACACACTCATACTCTCTCACTCACTCTCTCAGACACACACACAAATCACACACTCATACTTTCTCTCTCACAATCTCTCTCGCACACAGACACTAAACACACACTCATACTCTCTCTCACTCACTCTCACTCACTCACAGACACAAAACAAACACTCATACTCTCTCTCACTCACGCACATAGATACAAAACACACACTCATACTCTCTCTATCTCCCTCTCATACATACACATACAGACACAAAACACACACTCATACTCTCTCTCACTGACTCTCTCACACACAGACACAAAACCACACACTCATTCACTCTCTCACTCGCTCTCTCTCACACACACACACACACTCATACTCTATCTCACTCACTCTCTCAGACACAGACACAAAACACACACTCATACTCTCTCTCACTGACTCTCTCACACACAGACACAAAACACACAATCATACTCTCTCTCACTCACTCTCACAGACACAGACACAAAACACGCACTCATACTCTCTCTCACTCACTGTCTCAGACACAGACACAAATCACACACTCATACTTTCTCCCTAACACTCTCTCTCTCACACACTGACACAAAACACACACTCATACTCTCTCTCACTCACTCTCTCACACACAGACACAAAACACACTCATACTCTCTCTCCCACACACATAGAGACAAAACACACACTCATACTCTCTCTATCTCACACAAACACACACACACAACAAAACACACACTCATACTCTCTTACTCTCTCTCACACACACACACATAGACACAAAACCTAGACTCATACTCTCTCTCTCACTCAGACTGACACAAAACACAGGCTCATACTCTCTCTCTCTCTCACACACACACACACATAGACACAAAACACACACTCATACTCTCTCTCTCACTCACACACATAGACACAAAACACACACTAATACTCTCTCTCACTCACTCTCTGACACACAGACACAAAACACAAACTCATACTCACTCTCTCACAGACTTAGACACAAAACATACACTCATACTCTCTCTCTCTCTCTCACACACACATAGACACAAAACACACAATCATACTCACTCTCTCACAGACATAGACACAAAACATACACTCATACTCTCTCTCTCTCACTCACACACATGGACACAAAACACACACTCATAGTCTCTCTCTCTCACTCACACAGACACAAAACACACACTCATACTCTCTCTCACTCTCTCTCTCACACACAGACACAATACACACACTCATACTCTCTCTCACTCACTCCCTCAAACACAGACACAAAACACACACTCATACTCTCTCTCACTCACTCTCTCACACACAGACACAAAACACAAACTCATACTCTCTCTCACTCACTCTCTCACACAGACGCAAAACATACACTCATACTCT
Organism: Carcharodon carcharias; assembly: GCF_017639515.1. Taxonomy (NCBI): domain Eukaryota; kingdom Metazoa; phylum Chordata; class Chondrichthyes; order Lamniformes; family Lamnidae; genus Carcharodon; species Carcharodon carcharias. The sequence continues at coordinate 359,277 of NW_024470783.1, read as the reverse complement.
ATCTCACTCACTCTCTCACACACAGACACAAAACACACAATCATACTCACTCTCACTCACTCTCTCAGACATAGACAGAAAACACCCACTCATACTCTCACTCATTCAATCTCTCAGACATAGACACAAACACACACTCATACTCTCTCCCACTCACTCTCTCACACACAGACACAAAACACAAACTCATACTCTCACTCACTCTCTCACACACACACAGAGACACAAGACACTTACTCATACTCTCTCAATCACTCTCACGCACACACACACAGAGACACAAAATACACACTCATACTCTCTCTCTCTCACTCTCTCAGACACAAACAGACACAAAACACACACTCATACTCTCTCTCACTCACTCTCACCCACATACACACACAGACACAAAACACACACTCATACTCTCTCTCACTCACTCTCACTCACACACAGACGGAAACATACACAAAACACACACTCATACTATCTCTCACTCACTCACACACACACACACACAGACACAAAACACACAATCATACTCTCTCTCACTTACTCTCACTCACATACACAGACACAAAACAAACACTCATACTCTCACTTACTCACTCTCTCTCACACAGACACAAAACACACACTCATACTCTCTCTCACTCACTCTCAAACACACACACACAGACACAATACACACACTCATACTCTCTCTCACTCACTCTCACTCAATCACAGACACAAAACATACACTCATACTGTCTCTCACTCACACACATAGACACAAAACACACACTCATACTCTCTCTCAATCACTGTCACACACAGACACAAAACACACACTCATACTCTCGTTCACTCACTCTCATTCACACAAAGACGCACACAAAACACAAACTCATACTCTCTCTCACTCTCCCTCTCACACACAGACACAAAACACACACTCATACTCTCTCACTCACTCTCTCACACACATAGACACAAAACACACACTCATACTTTAGGTCACTCACTCTCACACACACACAGACACAAAACACATACTCATACTATCACTCACTCACTCACACACACACACAGACACAAAACACACACTCATACTCTCTCACTCACTCTCTCACACACAGACACAAAACACACACTCATACTTTAGGTCACTCACTCTCACACGCACACAGACACAAAACACACACTCATACTCTCACTCACTCACACACACACAGACACAAAACACACACTCATACTCTCACTCACTCACTCTCACTCACAAACAGACACAAAACACACACTCATACTCTCTCTCACTCTCTCTCTCACACACAGACACAAAACACACACTCATACTCTAAGTCACTCACTCTCACACACACACAGAAACAAAACACACACTCATACTCTCACTCACTCACTCACACACACACAGACACAAAACAAACAATCATGCTCTCACTCACTCACTCTCACACACACACACACACAAAACACACACTCATTCACTCTCTCACTCACTCTCTCTCTCACACACACACACACACTCATACTCTATCTCACTCACTCTCTCAGACACAGACACAAAACACACAGTCATACTCTCTCTCACTGACTCTCTCACACACAGACACAAAACACACAATCATACGCTCTCTCACTCACTCGCTCAGACACAGACACAAATCACACACACATACTTTCTCCCTGGCACTCTCTCTCTCACACACAGGCACAAAACACACACTCATACTCTCTCTCACTCTCTCACACACACACACAGACACAAGACACACACTCATACTCTCTCAATCACTCTCACCCACACACACACCCAGAGAAACAAAAGACACACTCATACTCTCTCTGACTCACTCTCACACACATACACACACAGACACAAAACACACACTCATACTCTCTCTCACGCACTCACTCACACACGGACGGAAACAGACACAAAACACAAACTCAAACTATCTCTCACTAACTGTCACACACACACACACACAGACACAAAGCGCACACTCATACTCTCTCTCACTGACTCTCACACACACACACAGACACAAAACAAACACTCATACTCTCACTCACTGACGCTCTCTCACACATGGACACAAAACACACACTCATACTCTCTCTCACTCACTCTCAAACACACACACACCCAGACACAAAACACACACTCATACTCTCTCTCACTCACTCTCTCACACAAAGACACAAAACACACACTCATACTCTCTCTCACTCACTCTCTCACACACAGACACAAAAAACACACTCATACTCTCACTCACTCTCTCACACACAGACACAAAACACACAATCATACTCACTCTCACTCACTCTCTCAGACACACACACAAAACACACACTCATACTCTATCTCACTCACTCTCTCAGACACACACACGAATCACACACTCATACTTTCTCTCTCACAATCTCTCTCTCACACACAGACACTAAACACACACTCATACTCTCTCTCACTCACTCGCACTCACTCACAGACACAAAACACACACTCATACTCTCTCTCACTCACAGACATAGACACAAAACACACACTCATACTCTCTCTCTCTCACTCTCATACATACACATACAGACACAAAATACACACTCATACGCTCTCTCACTCTCTCACACACAGACACAAAACACAAACTCATACTCGCTCTCACTCTCTCACAAACACACAGACACAAAACACACACTCATACTCTCTCTCACGCACTCTCACACAAACACACACAGACACAAAACACACACTCATACTCTCTCTCACTCACTCACACACAGACACAAAACACACACTCATACTCTCTCTCACTCACTCTCTCTCACACACACAGACACAAAACACACACTCATACTCTGTCTCACTCACTGTCACTCACTCACAGACACAAAACACACACTCATACTCTCACTCACTCACACAGATAGACACAAAAGACACACTCATACTCTCTCTCACTCACTCTCACTCACAGACAGACGGACACAGACACAAAACACGCACTCATACTATCTCTCACTCACTCTCATACACACACATACATACACAAAACACACACTCATACTCTCTCTCCCTGACTCATACACACAGATACAAAACAATCATTCATACTCTCTCACACTCTCAAACACACACTGACACAAAACACACACTCATACTCTCTCTCACTAACTCTCTCACACACAGACACAAAACAGACACTCATACTCTCTCTCACTCACTCACGCACACACAGAGAAACAGGACACACACTCATACTCTCTCAATCACTCTCACGCACACACACGCACAGAGACACAAAATACACAATCATACTCTCACTCACTCTCTCTCTCACACACAGACTCAAAACACACACTAATACTCTCTCTCACTCTCTCTCTCAAACACACACACAGACACACAACACAAACTCATACTCTCTCTCACTCACTCTGTCACACCCAGACACACAGCGCACACTCATACTCTCTCTCTCACACACATAGAGACAAAACACACACTCATACTCTCTCTCACACACACACACACATAGACACAAAACATACACTCATACTCTCTCTCTCTCACTCAGACTGACACAAAACACAGGCTCATACTCTCTCTCTCTCTCTCTCACACACACACACATAGACACAAAACATACACTCATACTCTCTCTCTCTCACTCAGACTGACACAAAACACACACTCATACTCTCTCTCACTCACTCTCGCACACACAGACACAAAACACACACTCATACTCACTCTCCCACAGACTTAGACACAAAACATACACTCATACTCTCTCTCTCTCTCACACACACATAGACACAAAACACACATTCATACTCACTCTCTCACAGACATAGACACAAAACATACACTCATACTCTCTCTCTCTCACTCACACACATGGACACAAAACACACACTCATAGTCTCTCTCTCTCACTCACACAGACACAAAACACACGCTCATACTCTCTCTCTCTCTCACACGCACACACATAGACACAAAACACACACTCATACTCTCTCTCACTCACTCTCTCACACACAGACACAAAACAAACACTCATAAACTCTCTCAATCTCTCACACACACACACAGACAGAAGACACACACTCTTACTCTCTCAATCACTCTCACGCACACACACATCCAGAGAAACAAAAGACACACTCATACTCTCTCTCACTCACTCTCACACACATACACACACAGACACAAAACACACACTCATACTCTCTCTCACTCACTCTCACTCACACACAGACGGAAACAGACACAAAACACACACTCATACTATCTCTCACTAACTCTCACACACATAAACACACAGACACAAAGCACACACTCATACTCTCTCTCACTGACTCTCACACACACACACAGCCACAAAACAGACAATCATACTCTCACTCACTCTCTCTCTCACACACAGACACAAAACACACACTCATACTCTCTCTCACTCACTCTCACTCACTCACAGACACAAAACAAACACTCATACTCTCTCTCACTCACACACATAGATACAAAACACACACTCATACTCTCACTATCTCACTCTCATACATACACATACAGACACAAAACACACACTCATACTCTCTCTCACTCTCTCACACACAGACACAAAACACAAACTCATACTCTCTCTCACTCTCTCACACACACACAGACACAAAACACACACTCATAATCTCACTCACTCACTCTCACACACACACACACACACAAAACACACACTCATTCAATCTCTCACTCACTCTCTCTCTCTCACACACACACACACACACTCATACTCTATCTCACTCACTCTCTCACACACAGACACAAAACACACACTCATACTCTCTCTCACTGACTCTCTCACACACAGACACAAAACACACAATCATTAACTCTCTCACTCACTCTCACAGACACAGACACAAAACACACACTCATACTCTCTCTCACTCACTCTCTCAGACACAGACACAAATCACACACTCATACTTTCTCCCTGACACTCTCTCTCTCACACACACACACAAAACACACACTCATACTCTCACTCACTCACTCTCTCACACACAGACACAAAACACACACTCATACTCTCTCTCACTCTCTCACACACACACACAGACACAAGACACACACTCATACTCTCTCAATCACTCTCACGCACACACACACCCAGAGAAACAAAAGACACACTCATACTCTCTCTCACTCACTCTCACACACATACACACACAGACACAAAACACACACTCATACTCTCTCTCACGCACTCTCCCTCACACACAGACGGAAACAGACACAAAACACACACTCATACTATCTCTCACTAACTCTCACGCACACACACACACAGACACAAAGCACACACTCATACTCTCTCTCACTGACTCTCACACACACACACAGACACAAAACAAACACTCATACTCTCACTCACTAACGCTCTCTCACACATGGACACAAAACACACACTCATACTCTCTATCACTCACTCTCAAACACACACACACCCAGACACAAAACACACACTCATACTCTCTCTCACTCACTCTCTCACACAAAGACACAAAACACACACTCATACTCTCTCTCACTCACTCTCTCACACACAGACACAAAACACACACTCATAATCTCTCTCACTCACTCTCTCTCTCACTCTCACACACACACACAAAACACACACTCATACTCTATTTCACTCACTCTCTCAGACACACACACAAATCACACACTCATACTTTCTCTCTCACAATCTCTCTCTCACACACAGACACTAAACACACACTCATACTCTCTCTCACTCACTCTCACTCAATCACAGACACAAAACACACGCTCATACTCTCTCTCACTCACAGACATTGACACAAAACACACACTCATATTCTCTCTCACTCACAGACACAGACACAAAACACACACTCATACTCTCTCTCACTCACTCTCTCAGACACAGACACAAATCACACACTCATACTTTCTCCCTGACACTCTCTCTCTCACACACACACACAAAACACACACTCATACTCTCTCTCACTCTCTCACACACACACACAGACACAAGACACACACTCATACTCTCTCAATCACTCTCACCCACACACACACCCAGAGAAACAAAAGACACACTCATACTCTCTCTGACTCACTCTCACACACATACACACACAGACACAAAACACACACTCATACTCTCTCTCACTCACTCTCAAACACACACACACACAGAAACAAAACACACACTCATACTCTCTCTCACGCACTCTCACTCACACACAGACGGAAACAGACACAAAACACAAACTCATACTATTTCTCACTAACTCTCACACACACACACACAGACACAAAGCACACAATCATACTCTCTCTCACTGACTCTCACGCACACACACAGACACAAAACAAACACTCATAGTCTCACTCACTAACGCTCTCTCACACATGGACACAAAACACACACTCATACTCTCTCTCACTCACTCTCAAACACACACACACCCAGACACAAAACACACACTCATACCCTCTCTCACTCACTCTCTCACACAAAGACACAAAACAAACACTCATACTCTCTCTCACTCACTCTCTCACACACAGACACAAAACACACACTCATACTCTCTCTCACTCACTCTCTCTCTCCCTCACAAACACACACACACACCACACACTCATGCTCTCTCTCACTCACTCTCTCACACACAGACACAAAACACACACTCATACTCTCTCACACTCACTCTCACACACAGACACAAAACACACACTCATACTCTATCTCACTCACTGTCTCACACACAGACACAAAACACACAGTCATACTCAATCTCACTCACTCTCTCAGACACAGACACAAAACACACACTCATACTCTCTCTCACTCACTCTCACTCACAGACATAGACACAAAACACACACTCATAGTCTCTCTCTCTCACTCACACAGACACAAAACACACGCTCATACTCTCTCTCTCTCTCACACGCACACACATAGACACAAAACACAAACTCATACTCTCTCTCCCTCACTCTCTCACACACAGACACAAAACACACACTCATAATTTCTCTCACTCTCTCACACACACACACAGACACAAGACACACACTCTTACTCTCTCAATCACTCTCACGCACACACACACCCAGAGAAACAAAAGACACACTCATACTCTCTCTCACTCACATACACACACAGACACAAAACACACACTCATTCTCTCTCACACTCACTCTCACTCACACACAGACGGAAACAGACACAAAACACACACTCATACTATCTCTCACTAACTCTCACACACACACACACACACAGACACAAAGCACACACTCATACTCTCTCTCTCACTGACTCTCACACACACACACAGACACAAAACAAACACTCATACTCTCACTCACTAACGCTCTCTCACACATGGACACAAAACACACACTCATACTCTCTCTCACTCGCTCTCAAACACACACACACCCAGACACAAAACACACACTCATACTCTCTCTCACTCACTCTCTCACACAAAGACACAAAACACACACTCATACTCTCTCTCACTCACTCTCTCACACACAGACACAAAACACACACTCATAATCACTCTCACTCACTCTCTCTCTCACTCACACACACACAAACAAAACACACACTCATACTCTATCACACTCACTCTCTCACACACAGACACAAAACACACACTCATACTCTATCTCACTCACTGTCTCATACACAGACACAAAAAACACAATCATACTCACTCTCACTCACTCTCTCAGACACAGACACAAAACACACACTCATACTCTCTCTCACTCACTCTCTCAGACACACGCGCAAAACACACACTCATTCTCTATCTCACTCACTCTCTCAGACACACACACAAATCACACACTCATACTTTCTCTCTCACAATCTCTCTCTCACACACAGACACTAAACACACACTCATACTCTCTCTCACTCACTCTCACTCACTCACAGACACAAAACACACGCTCATACTCTCTCTCACTCACAGACATAGACACAAAACACACACTCATACTCTCTCTCACTCACAGACACAGACACAAAACACACACTCATACTCTCTCTCACTCACTCGCTCAGACACAGACACAAATCACACACTCATACTTTCTCCCTGACACTCTCTCTCTCACACACACACACAAAACACACACTCATACTCTCTCTCACTCTCTCTCACACACACACAGACACAAGACACACACTCATACTCTCTCAATCACTCTCACCCACACACACACCCAGAGAAACAAAAGACACACTCATACTCTCTCTGACTCACTCTCACACACATACACACACAGACACAAAACACACACTCATACTCTCTCTCACTCACTCTCAAACACACACACACAGACAACAAAACACACACTCATACTCTCTCTCACGCACTCTCACTCACACACAGACGGAAACAGACACAAAACACAAACTCATACTATCTCTCACTAACTCTCACACACACACACACACAGACACAAAGCACACACTCATACTCTCTCTCACTGACTCTCACACACACACACAGACACAAAACAAACACTCATGCTCTCACTCACTAACGCTCTCTCACACATGGACACAAAACACACACTCATACTCTCTCTCACTCACTCTCTCACACAAAGACACAAAACACACACTCATACTCTCTCTCACTCACTCTCTCACACACAGACACAAAACACACACTCATACTCTCTCTCACTCACTCTCTCACACAAAGACACAAAACACACACTCATACTCTCTCTCACTCACTCTCTCACACACAGACACAAAACACACACTCATACTCTCTCTCACTCACTCTCTCTCTCCCTCACAAACACACACACACACAGACACACTCATGCTCTCTCTCACTCACTCTCTCACACACAGACACAAAACACACACTCATACTCTATCTCACTCACTGTCTCACACACAGACACAAAACACACAGTCATAGTCACTCTCACTCACTCTCTCAGACACAGACACAAAACACACACTCATACTCTCTCTCACTCACTCTCACTCACAGACATAGACACAAAACAAACACTCATAGTCTCTCTCTCTCACTCACACAGACACAAAACACACGCTCATACTCTCTCTCTCTCTCACACGCACACACATAGACACAAAACACAAACTCATACTCTCTCTCACGCACTCTCTCACACACAGACACAAAACACACACTCATAATCTCTCTCACTCTCTCACACACACACACAGACACAAGACACACACTCTTACTCTCTCAATCACTTTCCCGCACACACACACCCAGAGAAACAAAAGACACACTCATACTCTCTCTCACTCACTCTCACACACATACACACACAGACACAAAACACACACTCATTCTCTCTCACACGCACTCTCACTCACACACAGACGGAAACAGACACAAAACACACACTCATACTATCTCTCACTAACTCTCAAACACACAAACACACAGACACAAAGCACACACTCATACTCTCTCTCACTGACTCTCACACACACACACAGACACAAAACACACACTCATACTCTCACTCACTAACGCTCTCTCACACAGACACAAAACACACACTCATACTCTCTCTCACTCACTCTCAAACACACACACACCCAGACACAAAACACACACTCATACTCTCTCTCACTCACTCTCTCACACAAAGACACAAAACACACACTCATACTCTCTCTCACTCACTCTCTCTCTCACTCACACACACAGACACAAAACACACACTGATACTCTCTCTCACTCACTCCCTCACACACACACACAAAACACACACTCATACTCTCTCTCACTCACTCTCTCACACACAGACACAAAACACACACTCATACTCTATCTCACTCACTGTCTCATACACAGACACAAAAAACACAATCATACTCACTCTCACTCACTCTCTCAGACACAGACACAAAACACACACTCATACTCTCTCTCACTCACTCTCTCAGACACACGCGCAAAACACACACTCATTCTCTATCTCACTCACTCTCTCAGACACACACACAAATCACACACTCATACTTTCTCTCTCACAATCTCTCTCTCACACACAGACACTAAACACACACTCATACTCTCTCTCACTCACTCTCACTCACTCACAGACACAAAACACACGCTCATACTCTCTCTCACTCACAGACATAGACACAAAACACACACTCATACTCTCTCTCACTCACAGACACAGACACAAAACACACACTCATACTCTCTCTCACTCACTCGCTCAGACACAGACACAAATCACACACTCATACTTTCTCCCTGACACTCTCTCTCTCACACACACACACAAAACACACACTCATACTCTCTCTCACTCTCTCTCACACACACACAGACACAAGACACACACTCATACTCTCTCAATCACTCTCACCCACACACACACCCAGAGAAACAAAAGACACACTCATACTCTCTCTGACTCACTCTGACACACATACACACACAGACACAAAACACACACTCATACTCTCTCTCACTCACTCTCAAACAAACACACACAGACAACAAAACACACACTCATACTCTCTCTCACGCACTCTCACTCACACACAGACGGAAACAGACACAAAACACAAACTCATACTATCTCTCACTAACTCTCACACACACACACACACAGACACAAAGCACACACTCATACTCTCTCTCACTGACTCTCACACACACACACAGACACAAAACAAACACTCATGCTCTCACTCACTAACGCTCTCTCACACATGGACACAAAACACACACTCATACTCTCTCTCACTCACTCTCTCACACAAAGACACAAAACACACACTCATACTCTCTCTCACTCACTCTCTCACACACAGACACAAAACACACACTCATACTCTCTCTCACTCACTCTCTCACACAAAGACACAAAACACACACTCATACTCTCTCTCACTCACTCTCTCACACACAGACACAAAACACACACTCATACTCTCTCTCACTCACTCTCTCTCTCCCTCACAAACACACACACACACAGACACACTCATGCTCTCTCTCACTCACTCTCTCACACACAGACACAAAACACACACTCATACTCTATCTCACTCACTGTCTCACACACAGACACAAAACACACAGTCATAGTCACTCTCACTCACTCTCTCAGACACAGACACAAAACACACACTCATACTCTCTCTCACTCACTCTCACTCACAGACATAGACACAAAACAAACACTCATAGTCTCTCTCTCTCACTCACACAGACACAAAACACACGCTCATACTCTCTCTCTCTCTCACACGCACACACATAGACACAAAACACAAACTCATACTCTCTCTCACGCACTCTCTCACACACAGACACAAAACACACACTCATAATCTCTCTCACTCTCTCACACACACACACAGACACAAGACACACACTCTTACTCTCTCAATCACTTTCCCGCACACACACACCCAGAGAAACAAAAGACACACTCATACTCTCTCTCACTCACTCTCACACACATACACACACAGACACAAAACACACACTCATTCTCTCTCACACGCACTCTCACTCACACACAGACGGAAACAGACACAAAACACACACTCATACTATCTCTCACTAACTCTCAAACACACAAACACACAGACACAAAGCACACACTCATACTCTCTCTCACTGACTCTCACACACACACACAGACACAAAACACACACTCATACTCTCACTCACTAACGCTCTCTCACAGACACAAAACACACACTCATACTCTCTCTCACTCACTCTCAAACACACACACACCCAGACACAAAACACACACTCATACTCTCTCTCACTCACTCTCTCACACAAAGACACAAAACACACACTCATACTCTCTCTCACTCACTCTCTCTCTCACTCACACACACAGACACAAAACACACACTGATACTCTCTCTCACTCACTCCCTCACACACACACACAAAACACACACTCATACTCTCTCTCACTCACTCTCTCACACACGGACACAAAACACACACTCATACTCTATCTCACTCACTCTCTCACACACAGACACAAAACACACAATCATACTCACTCTCACTCACTCTCTCAGACACAGACACAAAACACACACTCATACTCTCTCTCACTCACTCTCTCAGACACAGACACAAAACACACACTCATACTCTCTCACTCACTCTCTCAGACACACACACAAATCACACACTCATACTTTCTCTCTCACAATCTCTCTCGCACACAGACACTAAACACACACTCATACTCTCTCTCACTCACTCTCACTCACTCACAGACACAAAACAAACACTCATACTCTCTCTCACTCACGCACATAGATACAAAACACACACTCATACTCTCTCTATCTCCCTCTCATACATACACATACAGACACAAAACACACACTCATACTCTCTCTCACTGACTCTCTCACACACAGACACAAAACCACACACTCATTCACTCTCTCACTCACTCTCTCTCACACACACACACACACTCATACTCTATCTCACTCACTCTCTCAGACACAGACACAAAACACACACTCATACTCTCTCTCACTGACTCTCTCACACACAGACACAAAACACACAATCATACTCTCTCTCACTCACTCTCACAGACACAGACACAAAACACGCACTCATACTCTCTCTCACTCACTGTCTCAGACACAGACACAAATCACACACTCATACTTTCTCCCTAACACTCTCTCTCTCACACACAGACACAAAACACACACTCATACTCTCTCTCACTCACTCTCTCACACACAGACACAAAACACACTCATACTCTCTCTCCCACACACATAGAGACAAAACACACACTCATACTCTCTCTATCTCACACAAACACACACACACAACAAAACACACACTCATACTCTCTTACTCTCTCTCACACACACACACATAGACACAAAACCTAGACTCATACTCTCTCTCTCACTCAGACTGACACAAAACACAGGCTCATACTCTCTCTCTCTCTCACACACACACACACATAGACACAAAACACACACTCATACTCTCTCTCTCACTCACACACATAGACACAAAACACACACTAATACTCTCTCTCACTCACTCTCTGACACACAGACACAAAACACAAACTCATACTCACTCTCTCACAGACTTAGACACAAAACATACACTCATACTCTCTCTCTCTCTCTCACACACACATAGACACAAAACACACAATCATACTCACTCTCTCACAGACATAGACACAAAACATACACTCATACTCTCTCTCTCTCACTCACACACATGGACACAAAACACACACTCATAGTCTCTCTCTCTCACTCACACAGACACAAAACACACACTCATACTCTCTCTCACTCTCTCTCTCACACACAGACACAATACACACACTCATACTCTCTCTCACTCACTCCCTCAAACACAGACACAAAACACACACTCATACTCTCTCTCACTCACTCTCTCACACACAGACACAAAACACAAACTCATACTCTCTCTCACTCACTCTCTCACACAGACGCAAAACATACACTCATACTCTATCTCACTCACTCTCTCACACACAGACACAAAACACACAATCATACTCACTCTCACTCACTCTCTCAGACATAGACAGAAAACACCCACTCATACTCTCACTCATTCAATCTCTCAGACATAGACACAAACACACACTCATACTCTCTCCCACTCACTCTCTCACACACAGACACAAAACACAAACTCATACTCTCACTCACTCTCTCACACACACACAGAGACACAAGACACTTACTCATACTCTCTCAATCACTCTCACGCACACACACACAGAGACACAAAATACACACTCATACTCTCTCTCTCTCACTCTCTCAGACACAAACAGACACAAAACACACACTCATACTCTCTCTCACTCACTCTCACCCACATACACACACAGACACAAAACACACACTCATACTCTCTCTCACTCACTCTCACTCACACACAGACGGAAACATACACAAAACACACACTCATACTATCTCTCACTCACTCACACACACACACACACAGACACAAAACACACACTCATACTCTCTCTCACTTACTCTCACACACACACACAGACACAAAACACACAATCATACTCTCTCTCACTTACTCTCACTCACATACACAGACACAAAACAAACACTCATACTCTCACTTACTCACTCTCTCTCACACAGACACAAAACACACACTCATACTCTCTCTCACTCACTCTCAAACACACACACACAGACACAATACACACACTCATACTCTCTCTCACTCACTCTCACTCAATCACAGACACAAAACATACACTCATACTGTCTCTCACTCACACACATAGACACAAAACACACACTCATACTCTCTCTCAATCACTGTCACACACAGACACAAAACACACACTCATACTCTCGTTCACTCACTCTCATTCACACAAAGACGCACACAAAACACAAACTCATACTCTCTCTCACTCTCCCTCTCACACACAGACACAAAACACACACTCATACTCTCTCACTCACTCTCTCACACACATAGACACAAAACACACACTCATACTTTAGGTCACTCACTCTCACACACACACAGACACAAAACACATACTCATACTATCACTCACTCACTCACACACACACACAGACACAAAACACACACTCATACTCTCTCACTCACTCTCTCACACACAGACACAAAACACACACTCATACTTTAGGTCACTCACTCTCACACGCACACAGACACAAAACACACACTCATACTCTCACTCACTCACACACACACAGACACAAAACACACACTCATACTCTCACTCACTCACTCTCACTCACAAACAGACACAAAACACACACTCATACTCTCTCTCACTCTCTCTCTCACACACAGACACAAAACACACACTCATACTCTAAGTCACTCACTCTCACACACACACAGAAACAAAACACACACTCATACTCTCACTCACTCACTCACACACACACAGACACAAAACACACAATCATACTCTCTCTCACTCACTCGCTCAGACACAGACACAAATCACACACACATACTTTCTCCCTGGCACTCTCTCTCTCACACACAGGCACAAAACACACACTCATACTCTCTCTCACTCTCTCACACACACACACAGACACAAGACACACACTCATACTCTCTCAATCACTCTCACCCACACACACACCCAGAGAAACAAAAGACACACTCATACTCTCTCTGACTCACTCTCACACACATACACACACAGACACAAAACACACACTCATACTCTCTCTCACGCACTCTCACTCACACACGGACGGAAACAGACACAAAACACAAACTCAAACTATCTCTCACTAACTGTCACACACACACACACACAGACACAAAGCACACACTCATACTCTCTCTCACTGACTCTCACACACACACACAGACACAAAACAAACACTCATACTCTCACTCACTGATGCTCTCTCACACATGGACACAAAACACACACTCATACTCTCTCTCACTCACTCTCAAACACACACACACCCAGACACAAAACACACACTCATACTCTCTCTCACTCACTCTCTCACACAAAGACACAAAACACACACTCATACTCTCTCTCACTCACTCTCTCACACACAGACACAAAAAACACACTCATACTCTCACTCACTCTCTCACACACAGACACAAAACACACAATCATACTCACTCTCACTCACTCTCTCAGACACAGACACAAAACACACACTCATACTCTCTCTCACTCACTCTCTCAGACACACACACAAAACACACACTCATACTCTATCTCACTCACTCTCTCAGACACACACACAAATCACACACTCATACTTTCTCTCTCACAATCTCTCTCTCACACACAGACACTAAACACACACTCATACTCTCTCTCACTCACTCGCACTCACTCACAGACACAAAACACACACTCATACTCTCTCTCACTCACAGACATAGACACAAAACACACACTCATACTCTCTCTCTCTCACTCTCATACATACACATACAGACACAAAATACACACTCATACGCTCTCTCACTCTCTCACACACAGACACAAAACACAAACTCATACTCGCTCTCACTCTCTCACAAACACACAGACACAAAACACACACTCATACTCTCTCTCACGCACTCTCACACAAACACACACAGACACAAAACACACACTCATACTCTCTCTCACTCACTCACACACAGACACAAAACACACACTCATACTCTCTCACTCACTCTCTCTCACACACACAGACACAAAACACACACTCATACTCTGTCTCACTCACTGTCACTCACTCACAGACACAAAACACACACTCATACTCTCACTCACTCACACAGATAGACACAAAAGACACACTCATACTCTCTCTCACTCACTCTCACTCACAGACAGACGGACACAGACACAAAACACGCACTCATACTATCTCTCACTCACTCTCATACACACACATACAGACACAAAACACACACTCATACTCTCTCTCCCTGACTCATACACACAGATACAAAACAATCATTCATACTCTCTCACACTCTCAAACACACACTGACACAAAACACACACTCATACTCTCTCTCACTAACTCTCTCACACACAGACACAAAACAGACACTCATACTCTCTCTCACTCACTCACGCACACACAGAGAAACAGGACACACACTCATACTCTCTCAATCACTCTCACGCACACACACGCACAGAGACACAAAATACACAATCATACTCTCACTCACTCTCTCTCTCACACACAGACTCAAAACACACACTAATACTCTCTCTCACTCTCTCTCTCAAACACACACACAGACACACAACACAAACTCATACTCTCTCTCACTCACTCTGTCACACCCAGAAACACAGCGCACACTCATACTCTCTCTCTCACACACATAGAGACAAAACACACACTCATACTCTCTCTCACACACACACACACATAGACACAAAACATACACTCATACTCTCTCTCTCTCACTCAGACTGACACAAAACACAGGCTCATACTCTCTCTCTCTCTCTCACACACACACACATAGACACAAAACACACACTCATACTCTCTCTCTCTCACTCACACACATAGACACAAAACACACACTCATACTCTCTCTCACTCACTCTCCCACACACAGACACAAAACACACACTCATACTCACTCTGCCACAGACTTAGACACAAAACATACACTCATACTCTCTCTCTCTCTCACACACACATAGACACAAAACACACATTCATACTCTCTCACAGACATAGACACAAAACATACACTCATACTCTCTCTCTCTCTCACTCACACACATGGACACAAAACACACACTCATAGTCTCTCTCTCTCACTCACACAGACACAAAACACACGCTCATACTCTCTCTCTCTCTCACACGCACACACATAGACACAAAACACACACTCATACTCTCTCTCACTCACTCTCTCACACACAGACACAAAACAAACACTCATAAACTCTCTCAATCTCTCACACACACACACAGACACAAGACACACACTCTTACTCTCTCAATCACTCTCACGCACACACACATCCAGAGAAACAAAAGACACACTCATACTCTCTCTCACTCACTCTCACACACATACACACACAGACACAAAACACACACTCATACTCTCTCTCACTCACTCTCACTCACACACAGACGGAAACAGACACAAAACACACACTCATACTATCTCTCACTAACTCTCACACACATAAACACACAGACACAAAGCACACACTCATACAATCTCTCACTGACTCTCACACACACACACAGACACAAAACACACAATCATACTCTCACTCACTCTCTCTCTCACACACAGACACAAAACACACACTCATACTCTCTCTCACTCACTCTCACTCACTCACAGACACAAAACAAACACTCATACTCTCTCTCACTTACTCTCACTCACATACACAGACACAAAACAAACACTCATACTCTCACTTACTCACTCTCTCTCACACAGACACAAAACACACACTCATACTCTCTCTCACTCACTCTCAAACACACACACACAGACACAATACACACACTCATACTCTCTCTCACTCACTCTCACTCAATCACAGACACAAAACATACACTCATACTGTCTCTCACTCACACACATAGACACAAAACACACACTCATACTCTCTCTCAATCACTGTCACACACAGACACAAAACACACACTCATACTCTCGTTCACTCACTCTCATTCACACAAAGACGCACACAAAACACAAACTCATACTCTCTCTCACTCTCCCTCTCACACACAGACACAAAACACACACTCATACTCTCTCACTCACTCTCTCACACACATAGACACAAAACACACACTCATACTTTAGGTCACTCACTCTCACACACACACAGACACAAAACACATACTCATACTATCACTCACTCACTCACACACACACACAGACACAAAACACACACTCATACTCTCTCACTCACTCTCTCACACACAGACACAAAACACACACTCATACTTTAGGTCACTCACTCTCACACGCACACAGACACAAAACACACACTCATACTCTCACTCACTCACTCTCACTCACAAACAGACACAAAACACACACTCATACTCTCTCTCACTCTCTCTCTCACACACAGACACAAAACACACACTCATACTCTAAGTCACTCACTCTCACACACACACAGAAACAAAACACACACTCATACTCTCACTCACTCACTCACACACACACAGACACAAAACACACAATCATACTCTCTCTCACTCACTCGCTCAGACACAGACACAAATCACACACACATACTTTCTCCCTGGCACTCTCTCTCTCACACACAGGCACAAAACACACACTCATACTCTCTCTCACTCTCTCACACACACACACAGACACAAGACACACACTCATACTCTCTCAATCACTCTCACCCACACACACACCCAGAGAAACAAAAGACACACTCATACTCTCTCTGACTCACTCTCACGCACATACACACACAGACACAAAACACACACTCATACTCTCTCTCACGCACTCTCACTCACACACGGACGGAAACAGACACAAAACACAAACTCAAACTATCTCTCACTAACTGTCACACACACACACACACAGACACAAAGCACACACTCATACTCTCTCTCACTGACTCTCACACACACACACAGACACAAAACAAACACTCATACTCTCACTCACTGATGCTCTCTCACACATGGACACAAAACACACACTCATACTCTCTCTCACTCACTCTCAAACACACACACACCCAGACACAAAACACACACTCATACTCTCTCTCACTCACTCTCTCACACAAAGACACAAAACACACACTCATACTCTCTCTCACTCACTCTCTCACACACAGACACAAAAAACACACTCATACTCTCACTCACTCTCTCACACACAGACACAAAACACACAATCATACTCACTCTCACTCACTCTCTCAGACACAGACACAAAACACACACTCATACTCTCTCTCACTCACTCTCTCAGACACACACACAAAACACACACTCATACTCTATCTCACTCACTCTCTCAGACACACACACAAATCACACACTCATACTTTCTCTCTCACAATCTCTCTCTCACACACAGACACTAAACACACACTCATACTCTCTCTCACTCACTCGCACTCACTCACAGACACAAAACACACACTCATACTCTCTCTCACTCACAGACATAGACACAAAACACACACTCATACTCTCTCTCTCTCACTCTCATACATACACATACAGACACAAAATACACACTCATACGCTCTCTCACTCTCTCACACACAGACACAAAACACAAACTCATACTCGCTCTCACTCTCTCACAAACACACAGACACAAAACACACACTCATACTCTCTCTCACGCACTCTCACACAAACACACACAGACACAAAACACACACTCATACTCTCTCTCACTCACTCACACACAGACACAAAACACACACTCATACTCTCTCTCACTCACTCTCTCTCACACACACAGACACAAAACACACACTCATACTCTGTCTCACTCACTGTCACTCACTCACAGACACAAAACACACACTCATACTCTCACTCACTCACACAGATAGACACAAAAGACACACTCATACTCTCTCTCACTCACTCTCACTCACAGACAGACGGACACAGACACAAAACACGCACTCATACTATCTCTCACTCACTCTCATACACACACATACAGACACAAAACACACACTCATACTCTCTCTCCCTGACTCATACACACAGATACAAAACAATCATTCATACTCTCTCACACTCTCAAACACACACTGACACAAAACACACACTCATACTCTCTCTCACTAACTCTCTCACACACAGACACAAAACAGACACTCATACTCTCTCTCACTCACTCACGCACACACAGAGAAACAGGACACACACTCATACTCTCTCAATCACTCTCACGCACACACACGCACAGAGACACAAAATACACAATCATACTCTCACTCACTCTCTCTCTCACACACAGACTCAAAACACACACTAATACTCTCTCTCACTCTCTCTCTCAAACACACACACAGACACACAACACAAACTCATACTCTCTCTCACTCACTCTGTCACACCCAGAAACACAGCGCACACTCATACTCTCTCTCTCACACACATAGAGACAAAACACACACTCATACTCTCTCTCACACACACACACACATAGACACAAAACATACACTCATACTCTCTCTCTCTCACTCAGACTGACACAAAACACAGGCTCATACTCTCTCTCTCTCTCTCACACACACACACATAGACACAAAACACACACTCATACTCTCTCTCTCTCACTCACACACATAGACACAAAACACACACTCATACTCTCTCTCACTCACTCTCCCACACACAGACACAAAACACACACTCATACTCACTCTGCCACAGACTTAGACACAAAACATACACTCATACTCTCTCTCTCTCTCACACACACATAGACACAAAACACACATTCATACTCTCTCACAGACATAGACACAAAACATACACTCATACTCTCTCTCTCTCTCACTCACACACATGGACACAAAACACACACTCATAGTCTCTCTCTCTCACTCACACAGACACAAAACACACGCTCATACTCTCTCTCTCTCTCACACGCACACACATAGACACAAAACACACACTCATACTCTCTCTCACTCACTCTCTCACACACAGACACAAAACAAACACTCATAAACTCTCTCAATCTCTCACACACACACACAGACACAAGACACACACTCTTACTCTCTCAATCACTCTCACGCACACACACATCCAGAGAAACAAAAGACACACTCATACTCTCTCTCACTCACTCTCACACACATACACACACAGACACAAAACACACACTCATACTCTCTCTCACTCACTCTCACTCACACACAGACGGAAACAGACACAAAACACACACTCATACTATCTCTCACTAACTCTCACACACATAAACACACAGACACAAAGCACACACTCATACTCTCTCTCACTGACTCTCACACACACACACAGACACAAAACACACAATCATACTCTCACTCACTCTCTCTCTCACACACAGACACAAAACACACACTCATACTCTCTCTCACTCACTCTCACTCACTCACAGACACAAAACAAACACTCATACTCTCTCTCACTCACACACATAGATACAAAACACACACTCATACTCTCACTATCTCACTCTCATACATACACATACAGACACAAAACACACACTCATACTCTCTCTCACTCTCTCACACACAGACACAAAACACAAACTCATACTCTCTCTCACTCTCTCACACACACACAGACACAAAACACACACTCATAATCTCACTCACTCACTCTCACACACACACACACACACAAAACACACACTCATTCAATCTCTCACTCACTCTCTCTCTCTCACACACACACACACACACTCATACTCTATCTCACTCACTCTCTCAGACACAGACACAAAACACACACTCATACTCTCTCTCACTGACTCTCACACACACACACAGACACAAAACACACAATCATACTCTCACTCACTCTCTCTCTCACACACAGACACAAAACACACACTCATACTCTCTCTCACTCACTCTCACTCACTCACAGACACAAAACAAACACTCATACTCTCTCTCACTCACACACATAGATACAAAACACACACTCATACTCTTACTATCTCACTCTCATACATACACATACAGACACAAAACACACACTCATACTCTCTCTCACTCTCTCACACACAGACACAAAACACAAATTCATACTCTCTCTCACTCTCTCACACACACACAGACACAAAACACACACTCATAATCTCACTCACTCACTCTCACACACACACACACACACAAAACACACACTCATTCAATCTCTCACTCACTCTCTCTCTCTCACACACACACACACACACTCATACTCTATCTCACTCACTCTCTCACACACAGACACAAAACACACACTCATACTCTCTCTCACTGACTCTCTCACACACAGACACAAAACACACAATCATACTCTCTCTCACTCACTCTCACAGACACAGACACAAAACACACACTCATACTCTCTCTCACTCACTCTCTCAGACACAGACACAAATCACACACTCATACTTTCTCCCTGACACTCTCTCTCTCACACACACACACAAAACACACACTCATACTCTCACTCACTCACTCTCTCACACACAGACACAAAACACACACTCATACTCTCTCTCACTCTCTCACACACACACACACACAGACACAAGACACACACTCATACTCTCTCAATCACTCTCACGCACACACACACCCAGAGAAACAAGAGACACACTCATACTCTCTCTCACTCACTCTCACACACATACACACACAGACACAAAACACACACTCATACTCTCTCTCACGCACTCTCACTCACACACAGACGGAAACAGACACAAAACACACACTCATACTATCTCTCACTAACTCTCACGCACACACACACACAGACACAAAGCACACACTCATACTCTCTCTCACTGACTCTCACACACACACACAGACACAAAACAAACACTCATACTCTCACTCACTAACGCTCTCTCACACATGGACACAAAACACACACTCATACTCTCTATCACTCACTCTCAAACACACACACACCCAGACACAAAACACACACTCATACTCTCTCTCACTCACTCTCTCACCCAAAGACACAAAACACACACTCATACTCTCTCTCACTCACTCTCTCACACACAGACACAAAACACACACTCATAATCTCTCTAACTCACTCTCTCTCTCACTCTCACACACACACACAAAACACACACTCATACTCTATTTCACTCACTCTCTCACACACAGACACAAAACACACAATCATACTCACTCTTACTCACTCTCTCAGACACAGACACAAAACACACACTCATAATCTCTCTCACTCACTCTCTCAGACACACGCACAAAACACACACTCATACTCTATCTCACTCACTCTCTCAGACACACACACAAATCACACACTCATACTTTCTCTCTCACAATCTCTCTCTCACACACAGACACTAAACACACACTCATACTCTCTCTCACTCACTCTCACTCAATCACAGACACAAAACACACGCTCATACTCTCTCTCACTCACAGACATAGACACAAAACACACACTCATACTCTCTCTCACTCACAGACACAGACACAAAACACACACTCATACTCTCTCTCACTCACTCTCTCAGACACAGACACAAATCACACACTCATACTTTCTCCCTGACACTCTCTCTCACACACACACACAAAACACACACTCATACTCTCTCTCACTCTCTCACACACACACACAGACACAAGACACACACTCATACTCTCTCAATCACTCTCACCCACACACACACCCAGAGAAACAAAAGACACACTCATACTCTCTCTGACTCACTCTCACACACATACACACACAGACACAAAACACACACTCATACTCTCTCTCACTCACTCTCACACACACACACACACAGACACAAAACACACACTCATACTCTCTCTCACGCACTCTCACTCACACACAGACGGAAACAGACACAAAACACAAACTCATACTATCTCTCACTAACTCTCACACACACACACACAGACACAAAGCACACAATCATACTCTCTCTCACTGACTCTCACACACACACACAGACACAAAACAAACACTCATACTCTCACTCACTGATGCTCTCTCACACATGGACACAAAACACACACTCATACTCTCTCTCACTCACTCTCAAACACACACACACCCAGACACAAAACACACACTCATACTCTCTCTCACTCACTCTCTCACACAAAGACACAAAACACACACTCATACTCTCTCTCACTCACTCTCTCACACACAGACACAAAAAACACACTCATACTCTCACTCACTCTCTCACACACAGACACAAAACACACAATCATACTCACTCTCACTCACTCTCTCAGACACAGACACAAAACACACACTCATACTCTCTCTCACTCACTCTCTCAGACACACACACAAAACACACACTCATACTCTATCTCACTCACTCTCTCAGACACA
This sequence comes from Carcharodon carcharias, assembly GCF_017639515.1. Taxonomy (NCBI): domain Eukaryota; kingdom Metazoa; phylum Chordata; class Chondrichthyes; order Lamniformes; family Lamnidae; genus Carcharodon; species Carcharodon carcharias. The sequence goes on along the minus strand of NW_024470783.1, from coordinate 334,534 downwards.
CACACAAATCACACACTCATACTTTCTCTCTCACAATCTCTCTCTCACACACAGACACTAAACACACACTCATACTCTCTCTCACTCACTCGCACTCACTCACAGACACAAAACACACACTCATACTCTCTCTCACTCACAGACATAGACACAAAACACACACTCATACTCTCTCTCTCTCACTCTCATACATACACATACAGACACAAAATACACACTCATACGCTCTCTCACTCTCTCACACACAGACACAAAACACAAACTCATACTCGCTCTCACTCTCTCACAAACACACAGACACAAAACACACACTCATACTCTCTCTCACGCACTCTCACACAAACACACACAGACACAAAACACACACTCATACTCTCTCTCACTCACTCACACACAGACACAAAACACACACTCATACTCTCTCTCACTCACTCTCTCTCACACACACAGACACAAAACACACACTCATACTCTGTCTCACTCACTGTCACTCACTCACAGACACAAAACACACACTCATACTCTCACTCACTCACACAGATAGACACAAAAGACACACTCATACTCTCTCTCACTCACTCTCACTCACAGACAGACGGACACAGACACAAAACACGCACTCATACTATCTCTCACTCACTCTCATACACACACATACAGACACAAAACACACACTCATACTCTCTCTCCCTGACTCATACACACAGATACAAAACAATCATTCATACTCTCTCACACTCTCAAACACACACTGACACAAAACACACACTCATACTCTCTCTCACTAACTCTCTCACACACAGACACAAAACAGACACTCATACTCTCTCTCACTCACTCACGCACACACAGAGAAACAGGACACACACTCATACTCTCTCAATCACTCTCACGCACACACACGCACAGAGACACAAAATACACAATCATACTCTCACTCACTCTCTCTCTCACACACAGACTCAAAACACACACTAATACTCTCTCTCACTCTCTCTCTCAAACACACACACAGACACACAACACAAACTCATACTCTCTCTCACTCACTCTGTCACACCCAGAAACACAGCGCACACTCATACTCTCTCTCTCACACACATAGAGACAAAACACACACTCATACTCTCTCTCACACACACACACACATAGACACAAAACATACACTCATACTCTCTCTCTCTCACTCAGACTGACACAAAACACAGGCTCATACTCTCTCTCTCTCTCTCACACACACACACATAGACACAAAACACACACTCATACTCTCTCTCTCTCACTCACACACATAGACACAAAACACACACTCATACTCTCTCTCACTCACTCTCCCACACACAGACACAAAACACACACTCATACTCACTCTGCCACAGACTTAGACACAAAACATACACTCATACTCTCTCTCTCTCTCACACACACATAGACACAAAACACACATTCATACTCTCTCACAGACATAGACACAAAACATACACTCATACTCTCTCTCTCTCTCACTCACACACATGGACACAAAACACACACTCATAGTCTCTCTCTCTCACTCACACAGACACAAAACACACGCTCATACTCTCTCTCTCTCTCACACGCACACACATAGACACAAAACACACACTCATACTCTCTCTCACTCACTCTCTCACACACAGACACAAAACAAACACTCATAAACTCTCTCAATCTCTCACACACACACACAGACACAAGACACACACTCTTACTCTCTCAATCACTCTCACGCACACACACATCCAGAGAAACAAAAGACACACTCATACTCTCTCTCACTCACTCTCACACACATACACACACAGACACAAAACACACACTCATACTCTCTCTCACTCACTCTCACTCACACACAGACGGAAACAGACACAAAACACACACTCATACTATCTCTCACTAACTCTCACACACATAAACACACAGACACAAAGCACACACTCATACTCTCTCTCACTGACTCTCACACACACACACAGACACAAAACACACAATCATACTCTCACTCACTCTCTCTCTCACACACAGACACAAAACACACACTCATACTCTCTCTCACTCACTCTCACTCACTCACAGACACAAAACAAACACTCATACTCTCTCTCACTCACACACATAGATACAAAACACACACTCATACTCTCACTATCTCACTCTCATACATACACATACAGACACAAAACACACACTCATACTCTCTCTCACTCTCTCACACACAGACACAAAACACAAACTCATACTCTCTCTCACTCTCTCACACACACACAGACACAAAACACACACTCATAATCTCACTCACTCACTCTCACACACACACACACACACAAAACACACACTCATTCAATCTCTCACTCACTCTCTCTCTCTCACACACACACACACACACTCATACTCTATCTCACTCACTCTCTCAGACACAGACACAAAACACACACTCATACTCTCTCTCACTGACTCTCACACACACACACAGACACAAAACACACAATCATACTCTCACTCACTCTCTCTCTCACACACAGACACAAAACACACACTCATACTCTCTCTCACTCACTCTCACTCACTCACAGACACAAAACAAACACTCATACTCTCTCTCACTCACACACATAGATACAAAACACACACTCATACTCTCACTATCTCACTCTCATACATACACATACAGACACAAAACACACACTCATACTCTCTCTCACTCTCTCACACACAGACACAAAACACAAACTCATACTCTCTCTCACTCTCTCACACACACACAGACACAAAACACACACTCATAATCTCACTCACTCACTCTCACACACACACACACACACAAAACACACACTCATTCAATCTCTCACTCACTCTCTCTCTCTCACACACACACACACACTCATACTCTATCTCACTCACTCTCTCACACACAGACACAAAACACACACTCATACTCTCTCTCACTGACTCTCTCACACACAGACACAAAACACACAATCATACTCTCTCTCACTCACTCTCACAGACACAGACACAAAACACACACTCATACTCTCTCTCACTCACTCTCTCAGACACAGACACAAATCACACACTCATACTTTCTCCCTGACACTCTCTCTCTCACACACACACACAAAACACACACTCATACTCTCACTCACTCACTCTCTCACACACAGACACAAAACACACACTCATACTCTCTCTCACTCTCTCACACACACACACACACAGACACAAGACACACACTCATACTCTCTCAATCACTCTCACGCACACACACACCCAGAGAAACAAGAGACACACTCATACTCTCTCTCACTCACTCTCACACACATACACACACAGACACAAAACACACACTCATACTCTCTCTCACGCACTCTCACTCACACACAGACGGAAACAGACACAAAACACACACTCATACTATCTCTCACTAACTCTCACGCACACACACACACAGACACAAAGCACACACTCATACTCTCTCTCACTGACTCTCACACACACACACAGACACAAAACAAACACTCATACTCTCACTCACTAACGCTCTCTCACACATGGACACAAAACACACACTCATACTCTCTATCACTCACTCTCAAACACACACACACCCAGACACAAAACACACACTCATACTCTCTCTCACTCACTCTCTCACCCAAAGACACAAAACACACACTCATACTCTCTCTCACTCACTCTCTCACACACAGACACAAAACACACACTCATAATCTCTCTAACTCACTCTCTCTCTCACTCTCACACACACACACAAAACACACACTCATACTCTATTTCACTCACTCTCTCACACACAGACACAAAACACACAATCATACTCACTCTTACTCACTCTCTCAGACACAGACACAAAACACACACTCATAATCTCTCTCACTCACTCTCTCAGACACACGCACAAAACACACACTCATACTCTATCTCACTCACTCTCTCAGACACACACACAAATCACACACTCATACTTTCTCTCTCACAATCTCTCTCTCACACACAGACACTAAACACACACTCATACTCTCTCTCACTCACTCTCACTCAATCACAGACACAAAACACACGCTCATACTCTCTCTCACTCACAGACATAGACACAAAACACACACTCATACTCTCTCTCACTCACAGACACAGACACAAAACACACACTCATACTCTCTCTCACTCACTCTCTCAGACACAGACACAAATCACACACTCATACTTTCTCCCTGACACTCTCTCTCACACACACACACAAAACACACACTCATACTCTCTCTCACTCTCTCACACACACACACAGACACAAGACACACACTCATACTCTCTCAATCACTCTCACCCACACACACACCCAGAGAAACAAAAGACACACTCATACTCTCTCTGACTCACTCTCACACACATACACACACAGACACAAAACACACACTCATACTCTCTCTCACTCACTCTCAAACACACACACACACAGACACAAAACACACACTCATACTCTCTCTCACGCACTCTCACTCACACACAGACGGAAACAGACACAAAACACAAACTCATACTATCTCTCACTAACTCTCACACACACACACACAGACACAAAGCACACAATCATACTCTCTCTCACTGACTCTCACACACACACACAGACACAAAACAAACACTCATAGTCTCACTCACTAACGCTCTCTCACACATGGACAAAAAACACACACTCATACTCTCTCTCACTCACTCTCAAACACACACACACCCAGACACAAAACACACACTCATACTCTCTCTCACTCACTCTCTCACACAAAGACACAAAACAAACACTCATACTCTCTCTCACTCACTCTCTCACACACAGACACAAAACACACACTCATACTCTCTCTCACTCACTCTCTCTCTCCCTCACAAACACACACACACACCACACACTCATGCTCTCTCTCACTCACTCTCTCACACACAGACACAAAACACACACTCATACTCTCTCTCACTCACTCTCACACACAGACACAAAACACACACTCATACTCTATCTCACTCACTGTCTCACACACAGACACAAAACACACAGTCATACTCAATCTCACTCACTCTCTCAGACACAGACACAAAACACACACTCATACTCTCTCTCACTCACTCTCACTCACAGACATAGACACAAAACACACACTCATAGTCTCTCTCTCTCACTCACACAGACACAAAACACACGCTCATACTCTCTCTCTCTCTCACACGCACACACATAGACACAAAACACAAACTCATACTCTCTCTCACTCACTCTCTCACACACAGACACAAAACACACACTCATAATTTCTCTCACTCTCTCACACACACACACAGACACAAGACACACACTCTTACTCTCTCAATCACTCTCACGCACACACACACCCAGAGAAACAAAAGACACACTCATACTCTCTCTCACTCACTCTCACACACATACACACACAGACACAAAACACACACTCATTCTCTCTCACACTCACTCTCACTCACACACAGACGGAAACAGACACAAAACACACACTCATACTATCTCTCACTAACTCTCAAACACACAAACACACAGACACAAAGCACACACTCATAATCTCTCTCACTGACTCTCACACACACACACAGACACAAAACACACACTCATACTCTCACTCACTAACGCTCTCTCACACAGACACAAAACACACACTCATACTCTCTCTCACTCACTCTCTCACACACAGACACAAAACACACACTCATAATCTCTCTCACTCACACTCTCTCTCACTCTCACACACACACACAAAACACACACTCATACTCTATTTCACTCACTCTCTCACACACAGACACAAAACACACAATCATACTCACTCTCACTCACTCTCTCAGACACAGACACAAAACACACACTCATACTCTCTCTCACTCACTCTCTCAGACACACGCACAAAACACACACTCATACTCTATCTCACTCACTCTCTCAGACACACACACAAATCACACACTCATACTTTCTCTCTCACAATCTCTCTCTCACACACAGACACTAAACACACACTCATACTCTCTCTCACTCACTCTCACTCAATCACAGACACAAAACACACGCTCATACTCTCTCTCACTCACAGACATAGACACAAAACACACACTCATACTCTCTCTCTCTCACTCTCATACATACACATACAGACACAAAACACACACTCATACGCTCTCTCACTCTCTCACACACAGACACAAAACACAAACTCATACTCTCTCTCACTCTCTCACACACACACAGACACAAAACACACACTCATACTCTCTCTCACGCACTCTCACACAAACACACACAGACACAAAACACACACTCATACTCTCTCTCACTCACTCACACACAGACACAAAACACACACTCATACTCTCTCTCACTCACTCTCTCTCACACACACAGACACAAAACACACACTCATACTCTGTCTCAGTCACTGTCACTCACTCAATGACACAAAACACACACTCATACTCTCACTCACTCACACAGATAGACACAAAAGACAAACTCATACTCTCTCTCACTCACTCTCTCACACACAGACACAAAACACACACTCATACTCTCTCTCCCACAGACTTAGACACAAAAAATACACTCATACTCTCTTCTCACACACACACATAGACACAAAACACACATTCACACTCACTCTCTCACAGACATAGACACAAAACATACACTCATACTCTCTCTCTCTCACTCACACACATGGACACAAAACACACACTCATAGTCTCTCTCTCTCACTCACACAGACACAAAACACACGCTCATACTCTCTCTCTCTCTCACACGCACACAGACACAAAACACACACTCATACTCTGTCTCACTCACTGTCACTCACTCAGACACAAAACACACACTCATACTCTCACTCACTCACACAGATAGACACAAAAGACACACTCATACTCTCTCTCACTCACTCTTACTCACAGACAGACGGACACAGACACAAAACACGCACTCATACTATCTCTCACTCACTCTCATACACACACATACAGATACAAAACACACACTCATACTCTCTCTCACTGACTCATACACACAGATACAAAACAATCATTCATACTCTCTCACACTCTCAAACACACACTGACACAAAACACACACTCATACTCTCTCTCACTAACTCTCACTCACATACATACGGACACAGACACAAAACACACACTCATACTCTCTCTCACTAACTCTCTCACACACAGACACAAAACAGACACTCGTACTCTCTCTCACTCACTCACGCACACACAGAGACACAGGACACACACTCATACTCTCTCAATCACTCTCACGCACACACACGCACAGAGACACAAAATACACAATCAAACTCTCACTCACTCTCTCTCTCACACACAGACTCAAAACACACACTAATACTCTCTCTCACTCTCTCTCTCATACACACACACAAACACACAACACAAACTCATACACTCTCTCACTCACTCTGTCACACCCAGACAAATAGCGCACACTCATACTCTCTTTCTCACACACATAGAGACAAAACACACACTCATACTCTCTCTCTCTCTCACACACACAGAACAAAACACACACTCTTACTCTCTTACTCTCTCTCTCACACACACACACACATAGACACAAAACATACACTCATACTCTCTCTCTCTCACACAGACTGACACAAAACACAGGCTCATACTCTCTCTCTCTCTCACACACACACACATAGACACAAAACACACACTCATACTCTCTCTCTCACTCACACACATAGACAAAAACACACACTCATACTCTCTCTCACTCACTCTCTCACACACAGACACAAAACACACACTCATACTCACTCTCCCACAGACTTAGACACAAAAAATACACTCATACTCTCTTCTCACACAAACACATAGACACAAAACACACATTCACACTCACTCTCTCACAGACATAGACACAAAACATACACTCATACTCTCTCTCTCTCTCACTCACACACATGGACACAAAACACACACTCATAGTCTCTCTCTCTCACTCACACAGACACAAAACACACGCTCATACTCTCTCTCTCTCTCACACGCACACACATAGACACAAAACACACACTCATACTCTCTCTCACTCACTCTCTCACACACAGACACAAAACAAACACTCATAAACTCTCTCAATCTCTCACACACACACACAGACAGAAGACACACACTCTTACTCTCTCAATCACTCTCACGCACACACACATCCAGAGAAACAAAAGACACACTCATACTCTCTCTCACTCACTCTCACACACATACACACACAGACACAAAACACACACTCATACTCTCTCTCACTCACTCTCACTCACACACAGACGGAAACAGACACAAAACACACACTCATACTATCTCTCACTAACTCTCACACACATAAACACACAGACACAAAGCACACACTCATACTCTCTCTCACTGACTCTCACACACACACACAGACACAAAACACACAATCATACTCTCACTCACTCTCTCTCTCACACACAGACACAAAACACACACTCATACTCTCTCTCACTCACTCTCACTCACTCACAGACACAAAACAAACACTCATACTCTCTCTCACTCACACACATAGATACAAAACACACACTCATACTCTCACTATCTCACTCTCATACATACACATACAGACACAAAACACACACTCATACTCTCTCTCACTCTCTCACACACAGACACAAAACACAAACTCATACTCTCTCTCACTCTCTCACACACACACAGACACAAAACACACACTCATAATCTCACTCACTCACTCTCACACACACACACACACACAAAACACACACTCATTCAATCTCTCACTCACTCTCTCTCTCTCACACACACACACACACACTCATACTCTATCTCACTCACTCTCTCAGACACAGACACAAAACACACACTCATACTCTCTCTCACTGACTCTCTCACACACAGACACAAAACACACAATCATACTCTCTCTCACTCACTCTCACAGACACAGACACAAAACACACACTCATACTCTCTCTCACTCACTCTCTCAGACACAGACACAAATCACACACTCATACTTTCTCCCTGACACTCTCTCTCTCACACACACACACAAAACACACACTCATACTCTCACTCACTCACTCTCTCACACACAGACACAAAACACACACTCATACTCTCTCTCACTCTCTCACACACACACACAGACACAAGACACACACTCATACTCTCTCAATCACTCTCACGCACACACACACCCAGAGAAACAAGAGACACACTCATACTCTCTCTCACTCACTCTCACACACATACACACACAGACACAAAACACACACTCATACTCTCTCTCACGCACTCTCACTCACACACAGACGGAAACAGACACAAAACACAAACTCATACTATCTCTCACTAACTCTCACGCACACACACACACAGACACAAAGCACACACTCATACACTCTCTCACTGACTCTCACACACACACACAGACACAAAACAAACACTCATACTCTCACTCACTAACGCTCTCTCACACATGGACACAAAACACACACTCATACTCTCTATCACTCACTCTCAAACACACACACACCCAGACACAAAACACACACTCATACTCTCTCTCACTCACTCTCTCACCCAAAGACACAAAACACACACTCATACTCTCTCTCACTCACTCTCTCACACACAGACACAAAACACACACTCATAATCTCTCTCACTCACTCTCTCTCTCACTCTCACACACACACACAAAACACACACTCATACTCTATTTCACTCACTCTCTCACACACAGACACAAAACACACAATCATACTCACTCTTACTCACTCTCTCAGACACAGACACAAAACACACACTCATAATCTCTCTCACTCACTCTCTCAGACACACGCACAAAACACACACTCATACTCTATCTCACTCACTCTCTCAGACACACACACAAATCACACACTCATACTTTCTCTCTCACAATCTCTCTCTCACACACAGACACTAAACACACACTCATACTCTCTCTCACTCACTCTCACTCAATCACAGACACAAAACACACGCTCATACTCTCTCTCACTCACAGACATAGACACAAAACACACACTCATACTCTCTCTCACTCACAGACACAGACACAAAACACACACTCATACTCTCTCTCACTCACTCTCTCAGACACAGACACAAATCACACACTCATACTTTCTCCCTGACACTCTCTCTCACACACACACACAAAACACACACTCATACTCTCTCTCACTCTCTCACACACACACACAGACACAAGACACACACTCATACTCTCTCAATCACTCTCACCCACACACACACCCAGAGAAACAAAAGACACACTCATACTCTCTCTGACTCACTCTCACACACATACACACACAGACACAAAACACACACTCATACTCTCTCTCACTCACTCTCAAACACACACACACACAGACACAAAACACACACTCATACTCTCTCTCACGCACTCTCACTCACACACAGACGGAAACAGACACAAAACACAAACTCATACTATCTCTCACTAACTCTCACACACACAAACACAGACACAAAGCACACAATCATACTCTCTCTCACTGACTCTCACACACACACACAGACACAAAACAAACACTCATAGTCTCACTCACTAACGCTCTCTCACACATGAACAAAAAACACACACTCATACTCTCTCTCACTCACTCTCAAACACACACACACCCAGACACAAAACACACACTCATACTCTCTCTCACTCACTCTCTCACACAAAGACACAAAACAAACACTCATACTCTCTCTCACTCACTCTCTCACACACAGACACAAAACACACACTCATACTCTCTCTCACTCACTCTCTCTCTCCCTCACAAACACACACACACACCACACACTCATGCTCTCTCTCACTCACTCTCTCACACACAGACACAAAACACACACTCATACTCTCTCTCACTCACTCTCACACACAGACACAAAACACACACTCATACTCTATCTCACTCACTGTCTCACACACAGACACAAAACACACAGTCATACTCAATCTCACTCACTCTCTCAGACACAGACACAAAACACACACTCATACTCTCTCTCACTCACTCTCACTCACAGACATAGACACAAAACACACACTCATAGTCTCTCTCTCTCACTCACACAGACACAAAACACACGCTCATACTCTCTCTCTCTCTCACACGCACACACATAGACACAAAACACAAACTCATACTCTCTCTCACTCACTCTCTCACACACAGACACAAAACACACACTCATAATTTCTCTCACTCTCTCACACACACACACAGACACAAGACACACACTCTTACTCTCTCAATCACTCTCACGCACACACACACCCAGAGAAACAAAAGACACACTCATACTCTCTCTCACTCACTCTCACACACATACACACACAGACACAAAACACACACTCATTCTCTCTCACACTCACTCTCACTCACACACAGACGGAAACAGACACAAAACACACACTCATACTATCTCTCACTAACTCTCAAACACACAAACACACAGACACAAAGCACACACTCATAATCTCTCTCACTGACTCTCACACACACACACAGACACAAAACACACACTCATACTCTCACTCACTAACGCTCTCTCACACAGACACAAAACACACACTCATACTCTCTCTCACTCACTCTCTCACACTCAGACACAAAACACACACTCATAATCTCTCTCACTCACACTCTCTCACTCTCACACACACACACAAAACACACACTCATACTCTATTTCACTCACTCTCTCACACACAGACACAAAACACACAATCATACTCACTCTCACTCACTCTCTCAGACACAGACACAAAACACACACTCATACTCTCTCTCACTCACTCTCTCAGACACACGCACAAAACACACACTCATACTCTATCTCACTCACTCTCTCAGACACACACACAAATCACACACTCATACTTTCTCTCTCACAATCTCTCTCTCACACACAGACACTAAACACACACTCATACTCTCTCTCACTCACTCTCACTCAATCACAGACACAAAACACACGCTCATACTCTCTCTCACTCACAGACATAGACACAAAACACACACTCATACTCTCTCTCTCTCACTCTCATACATACACATACAGACACAAAACACACACTCATACGCTCTCTCACTCTCTCACACACAGACACAAAACACAAACTCATACTCTCTCTCACTCTCTCACACACACACAGACACAAAACACACACTCATACTCTCTCTCACGCACTCTCACACAAACACACACAGACACAAAACACACACTCATACTCTCTCTCACTCACTCACACACAGACACAAAACACACACTCATACTCTCTCTCACTCACTCTCTCTCACACACACAGACACAAAACACACACTCATACTCTGTCTCAGTCACTGTCACTCACTCAATGACACAAAACACACACTCATACTCTCACTCACTCACACAGATAGACACAAAAGACAAACTCATACTCTCTCTCACTCACTCTCTCACACACAGACACAAAACACACACTCATACTCACTCTCCCACAGACTTAGACACAAAAAATACACTCATACTCTCTTCTCACACACACACATAGACACAAAACACACATTCACACTCACTCTCTCACAGACATAGACACAAAACATACACTCATACTCTCTCTCTCTCACTCACACACATGGACACAAAACACACACTCATAGTCTCTCTCTCTCACTCACACAGACACAAAACACACGCTCATACTCTCTCTCTCTCTCACACGCACACAGACACAAAACACACACTCATACTCTGTCTCACTCTCTGTCACTCACTCAGACACAAAACACACACTCATACTCTCACTCACTCACACAGATAGACACAAAAGACACACTCATACTCTCTCTCACTCACTCTCACTCACAGACAGACGGACACAGACACAAAACACGCACTCATACTATCTCTCACTCACTCTCATACACACACATACAGATACAAAACACACACTCATACTCTCTCTCACTGACTCATACACACAGATACAAAACAATCATTCATACTCTCTCACACTCTCAAACACACACTGACACAAAACACACACTCATACTCTCTCTCACTAACTCTCACTCACATACATACGGACACAGACACAAAACACACACTCATACTCTCTCTCACTAACTCTCTCACACACAGACACAAAACAGACACTCGTACTCTCTCTCACTCACTCACGCACACACAGAGACACAGGACACACACTCATACTCTCTCAATCACTCTCACGCACACACACGCACAGAGACACAAAATACACAATCAAACTCTCACTCACTCTCTCTCTCACACACAGACTCAAAACACACACTAATACTCTCTCTCACTCTCTCTCTCATACACACACACAAACACACAACACAAACTCATACACTCTCTCACTCACTCTGTCACACCCAGACAAATAGCGCACACTCATACTCTCTTTCTCACACACATAGAGACAAAACACACACTCATACTCTCTCTCTCTCACACACACAGAACAAAACACACACTCTTACTCTCTTACTCTCTCTCTCACACACACACACACATAGACACAAAACATACACTCATACTCTCTCTCTCTCACACAGACTGACACAAAACACAGGCTCATACTCTCTCTCTCTCTCACACACACACACATAGACTCAAAACACACACTCATACTCTCTCTCTCACTCACACACATAGACAAAAACACACACTCATACTCTCTCTCACTCACTCTCTCACACACAGACACAAAACACACACTCATACTCACTCTCCCACAGACTTAGACACAAAAAATACACACATACTCTCTTCTCACACAAACACATAGACACAAAACACACATTCACACTCACTCTCTCACAGACATAGGCACAAAACATACACTCATACTCTCTCTCTCTCACTCACACACATGGACACAAAACACACACTCATAGTCTCTCTCTCTCACTCACACAGACACAAAACACACGCTCATACTCTCTCTCTCTCTCACACGCACACACATAGACACAAAACACACACTCATCCTCTCTCTCACTCACTCTCTCACACACAGACACAAAACACACACTCATAATCTCTCTCACTCTCTCACACACACACACAGACACAAGACACACACTCATACTCTCTCAATCACTCTCACGCACACACACACCCAGAGAAACAAAAGACACACTCATACTCTCTCTCACTCACTCTCGCACACATACACACACAGACACAAAACACACACTCATACTCTCTCTCACTCACTCTCACTCACACACAGACGGAAACAGACACAAAACACACACACATGCTATCTCTCACTAACTCTCACACACACAAACACACAGACACAAAGCACACACTCATAATCTCTCTCACTGACTCTCACACACACACACAGACACAAAACACACACTCATACTCTCACTCACTAACGCTCTCTCACACAGACACAAAACACACACTCATACTCTCTCTCACTCAATCTCAAACACACACACACCCAGACACAAAACACACACTCATACTCTCTCTCACTCACTCTCTCACACAAAGATACAAACACACACTCATACTCTCTCTCACTCACTCTCTCTCTCACTCACACACACACACACAAAACACACACTGATACTCTCTCTCACTCACTCTCTCACACACAGACACAAAACACACAGTCATACTCTCTCTCACTCACTCTCTCACACACAGACACAAAACACACAATCATACTCACTCTCACTCTCTCTCAGACACAGACACAAAACACACACTCATACTCTCTCTCACTCACTCTCTCACACACATAGACACAAAACACACAATCATACTCTCTCTCACTCACTCTCTCAGACACAGACACAAAACACACACTCATACTCTCTCTCAATCACTCCCTCAGACATAGACACAAAACACACACTCATAATCTCTCTCACTCACTCTCTCAGACACACACACAAATCACACACTCATACTTTCTCTCTTACAATCTCTCTCTCACACACAGACACAAAACACACACTCATACTCTCTCTCACTCACTCTCACTCACTCACAGACACAAAACACACACTCATAGTCTCTCTCACTCACACACATAGATACAAAACACACACTCATACTCTCTCAATCTCACTCTCATACATACACATACAGACACAAAACACACACTCATACTCTCTCTCAGTCTCTCACTCACAGACACAAAACACAAACTCATACTCTCTCTCACTCTCTCACACACACACAGACACAAAACACACACTCATACTCTCTCTCACTCACTCTCACACAAACATACACAGACACAAAACACACACTCATACTCTCTCTCACTCACTCTCACACACAGACACAAAACACACACTCATACTCTGTCTCACTCACTGTCACTCACTCACAGACACAAAACACACACTCATAGTCCCTCTCACTCACACAGATAGACACAAAAGACACACTCATACTCTCTCTCACTCACTCTCACTCACAGACAGACGGACACAGACACAAAACACGCACTCATACTATCTCTCACTCACTCTCATACACACACATACAGACACAAAACACACTGTCATACTCTCTCTCACTGACACATACACACAGATACAAAACAATCATTCATACTCTCTCACACTCTCAAACACACACTGACACAAAAAACACATTCATACTCTCTCTCACTAACTCTCTCACACTCTCAAACACACACTGACACAAAACACACACTCATACTCTCTCTCACTCTCTCTCACACAAACATACACAGACAGAAAACACACACTCATACTCTCTCTCACTCTCTCTCACACAAACATACACAGACAGAAAACACACACTCATACTGTCTCTCACTCACTCTCACACACAGACACAAAACACACACTCATTCTGTCTCTCACTCTCTCTCACACACAGAGACAAAACACACACTCATACTCTCACTCACTCTCACACACACACAGACACAAAACACACACTCATACTCTCACTCAATCACTCACACACACACAGACACAAAACACACACTCATACTCTCTCTCACTCACTCTCTCACACACAGACACAAAACACACACTCATAATATCTCTCACTCACTCTCACCCACTCACATAGACACAAAACACACACTCATACTCTCTCTCACTCACTCTATCACACACAGACACAAAACACACACTCATACTCTCTCTCACTCACTCTCACACACACACAGACACAAAACACACATTCATACTCTCTCTCACTCACTCTCACTCACACACAGACGGAAAAAGACACAAAACACACACTCTTACTATCTCTCACTCACTCTCACACACACACACACACAGACACAAAACACACACTCATACTCTCTCTCACTCACTCTCACTCACACACAGACGGAAAAAGACACAAAACACACACTCTTACTATCTCTCACTCACTCTCACACACACACACACAGACACAAAACACACACTCATACTCTCTCTCACTGCCTCTCTCATACACAAACAGACACAAAACACACACTCATACACTCACTCATTCACGCTCTCTCACACAGACACAAAACACACACTCATACTCTCTCTCACTCACTCACAGACACAAAACACAGACTCATACTCTCAAATTCTGTCTCTCTCACACACTCAGACACAAAACACACACTCATACTCTCTCTCACTCACTCTCACACACACACAGACACAAAACACACACTCATACTCTCACTCAATCACTCACACACACACAGACACAAAACACACACTCATACTCTCTCTCACTTACTCTCTCACACACAGACACAAAACACACACTCATAATATCTCTCACTCACTCTCACCCACTCACATAGACACAAAACACACACTCATACTCTCTCTCACTCACTCTATCACACACAGACACAAAACACACACTCATACTCTCTCTCACTCACTCTCACACACACACAGACACAAAACACACATTCATACTCTCTCTCACTCACTCTCACTCACACACAGACGGAAAAAGACACAAAACACACACTCTTACTATCTCTCACTCACTCTCACACACACACACACACAGACACAAAACACACACTCTTACTCTCTCTCACTCACTCTCACTCACACACAGACGGAAAAAGACACAAAACACACACTCTTACTATCTCTCACTCACTCTCACACACACACACACACAGACACAAAACACACACTCATACTCTCTCTCACTGCCTCTCTCATACACAAACAGACACAAAACACACACTCATACACTCACTCATTCACGCTCTCTCACACAGACACAAAACACACACTCATACTCTCTCTCACTCACTCACAGACACAAAACACAGACTCATACTCTCAAATTCTGTCTCTCTCACACACTCAGACACAAAACACACACTCATACTCTCTCTCACTCACTCTCTCACACACAGACACAAAACACACACTCATACTCTCTCTCACTCACTCTCTCTCTCACTCACACTCACACACACAAAACACACAATCATACTCACTCTCACTCACTCTCTCAGACACAGACACAAAACACACACTCATACTCTCTCTCACTCACTCTCTCAGAACAGACACAAACACACACTCATACTCTCTCTCACTCACTCTCGCACGCATAGACACAAAACACAAACTCATACTCTGACTCCCTCTCACACACACACAGAGACAGAAGACACTCACTCATACTCTCTCAATAACTCTCACGCACACACACACACAGAGACACAAAATACGCACTCATACTCTCTCTCACTCACTCTCTCTCACACACACAGACACAAAACACACACTCATACTCTCTCACACTCACTCTCACACGCATACACACACAGACACGAAACAAACACTCATACTCTCTCTCACTCACTCTCTCACACACAGACACAAAACACACAATCATACTCTCTCTCACTCACTCTCTCAGACACAGACACAAAACACCCACTCATACTCTCTCTCACTCACTCTCTCAGATACAGACACAAATCACACACTCATACTTTCTCTCTCAAAATCTCTCTCTCACACACAGACACAAAACACAAACTCATGCTCTCTCTCACTAACTCTCTCACACACAGACACAAAACAGACACTCATACTCTCTCTCACTCACTCACGCACACACAGAGACACAGGACACACACTCATACTTTCTCAATCACTCTCACGCACACATACGCACAGAGACACAAAATACACAATCATACTCTCACTCACAATCTCTCTCACACACAGAATCAAAACACACACTAATACTCTCTCTCACTCTCTCTCTCATACACACACACAGACACACAACACAAACTCATACTCTCTCTCACTCACTCTCTCACACCCAGACACAAAACACACTCATACTCTCTCTCCCACACACATAGAGACAAAACACACACTCATACTCTCTTACTCTCTCACACACACACACACACATAGACACAAAACACACACTCATACTCTCTCTCTCTCATTCACACACATAGACACAAAACACACACTCATACTCTCTCTCACTCACTCTCTCACACACAGACACAAAACACACACTCATACTCACTCTCTCACAGACTTAGACACAAAACATACACTCATACTCTCTCTCCCTCTCACACACACATAGACACAAAACACACACTCATACTCACTCTCTCACAGACATAGACACAAAACATATACTCATACTCTCTCTCTCTCACTCACACACATGGACACAAAACACACACTCATAGTCTCTCTCTCTCACTCACACAGACACAAAACACACACTCATACTCTCTCTCTCTCTCACACACACACACAGACACAAAACACACACTCATACTCTCTCTCACTCACTCCCTCACACACAGACACAAAACACACATTCATACTCTCTCTCACTCACTCTCTCACTCACACACACACACACAAAACACACACTCATACTCTCTCTCACTCACTCTCTCACACACAGAGAAAAAACACACACTCATACTCTCTCTCACTCACTCTCTCACACAGACACAAAACACACACTCATACTCTATCTCACTCACTCTCTCACACACAGACACAAAACACACAATCATACTCACTCTCACTCACTCTCTCAGACACAGACACAAAACACCCACTCATACTCTCTCTCATTCAATCTCTCAGACACAGACACAAACACACACTCATACTCTCTCCCACTCATTCTCTCACACACAGACACCAAACACAAACTCATACTCTCACTCACTCTCTGACACACACACAGAGACACAAGACAATCACTCATACTCTCTCAATCACTCTCACGCACACACACACAGAGACACAAAATACACACTCATACTCTCTCTCTCTCACTCTCTCACACACAAACAGACACAAAACACACACTCATACTCTCTCTCACTCACTCTCACACACATACACACACAGACACAAAACACACACTCATACTCTCTCTCACTTACTCTCACACACACACACAGACACAAAACACACAATCATACTCTCTCTCACTTACTCTCACACACATACAAAGACACAAAACACACACTCATACTCTCACTTACTCACTCTCTCTCACACAGAGACAAAACACACACTCATACTCTCTCTCACTCACTCTCTCACACACACACACACAGACACAAAACACACAATCATAATCTCTCACTCACTCTCAAACACACACACACAGACACAATACACACACTCATACTCTCTCTCACTCACTCTCACTCAATCACAGACACAAAACACACACTCATACTCTCTCTCACTCACTCTCACACACACACACACAGACACAAAACACACACTCATACTCTCTCTCACTGCCTCTCTCATACACAAACAGACACAAAACACACACTCATACACTCACTCATTCACGCTCTCTCACACAGACACAAAACACACACTCATACTCTCTCTCACTCACTCACAGACACAAAACACAGACTCATACTCTCAAATTCTGTCTCTCTCACACACTCAGACACAAAACACACACTCATACTCTCTCTCACTCACTCTCACACACACAGAGACACAAAACACACACTCATACTCTCACTCAATCACTCACACACACACAGACACAAAACACACACTCATACTCTCTCTCACTCACTCTCTCACACACAGACACAAAACACACACTCATAATATCTCTCACTCACTCTCACCCACTCACATAGACACAAAACACACACTCATACTCTCTCTCACTCACTCTATCACACACAGACACAAAACACACACTCATACTCTCTCTCACTCACTCTCACACACACACAGACACAAAACACACATTCATACTCTCTCTCACTCACTCTCACTCACACACAGACGGAAAAAGACACAAAACACACACTCTTACTATCTCTCACTCACTCTCACACACACACACACACAGACACAAAACACACACTCATACTCTCTCTCACTCACTCTCACTCACACACAGACGGAAAAAGACACAAAACACACACTCTTACTATCTCTCACTCACTCTCACACACACACACACACAGACACAAAACACACACTCATACTCTCTCTCACTGCCTCTCTCATACACAAACAGACACAAAACACACACTCATACACTCACTCATTCACGCTCTCTCACACAGACACAAAACACACACTCATACTCTCTCTCACTCACTCACAGACACAAAACACAGACTCATACTCTCAAATTCTGTCTCTCTCACACACTCAGACACAAAACACACACTCATACTCTCTCTCACTCACTCTCTCACACACAGACACAAAACACACACTCATACTCTCTCTCACTCACTCTCTCTCTCACTCACACTCACACACACAAAACACACAATCATACTCACTCTCACTCACTCTCTCAGACACAGACACAAAACACACACTCATACTCTCTCTCACTCACTCTCTCAGAACAGACACAAACACACACTCATACTGTCTCTCACTCACTCTCGCACGCATAGACACAAAACACAAACTCATACTCTGACTCCCTCTCACACACACACAGAGACAGAAGACACTCACTCATACTCTCTCAATAACTCTCACGCACACACACACACAGAGACACAAAATACGCACTCATACTCTCTCTCACTCACTCTCTCTCACACACACAGACACAAAACACACACTCATACCCTCTCACACTCACTATCACACGCATACACACACAGACACGAAACAAACACTCATACTCTCTCTCACTCACTCTCTCACACACAGACACAAAACACACAATCATACTCTCTCTCACTCACTCTCTCAGACACAGACACAAAACACCCACTCATACTCGCTCTCACTCACTCTCTCAGATACAGACACAAATCACACACTCATACTTTCTCTCTCAAAATCTCTCTCTCACACACAGACACAAAACACAAACTCATGCTCTCTCTCACTAACTCTCTCACACACAGACACAAAACAGACACTCATACTCTCTCTCACTCACTCACGCACACACAGAGACACAGGACACACACTCATACTTTCTCAGTCACTCTCACGCACACATACGCACAGAGACACAAAATACACAATCATACTCTCACTCACAATCTCTCTCACACACAGAATCAAAACACACACTAATACTCTCTCTCACTCTCTCTCTCATACACACACACAGACACACAACACAAACTCATACTCTCTCTCACTCACTCTCTCACACCCAGACACAAAACACACTCATACTCTCTCTCCCACACACATAGAGACAAAACACACACTCATACTCTCTTACTCTCTCACACACACACACACACATAGACACAAAACACACACTCATACTCTCTCTCTCTCATTCACACACATAGACACAAAACACACACTCATACTCTCTCTCACTCACTCTCTCACACACAGACACAAAACACACACTCATACTCACTCTCTCACAGACTTAGACACAAAACATACACTCATACTCTCTCTCCCTCTCACACACACATAGACACAAAACACACACTCATACTCACTCTCTCACAGACATAGACACAAAACATACACTCATACTCTCTCTCTCTCACTCACACACATGGACACAAAACACACACTCATAGTCTCTCTCTCTCACTCACACAGACACAAAACACACACTCATACTCTCTCTCTCTCTCACACACACACACAGACACAAAACACACACTCATACTCTCTCTCACTCACTCCCTCACACACAGACACAAAACACACATTCATACTCTCTCTCACTCACTCTCTCACTCACACACACACACACAAAACACACACTCATACTCTCTCTCACTCACTCTCTCACACACAGACAAAAAACACACACTCATACTCTCTCTCACTCACTCTCTCACACAGACACAAAACACACACTCATACTCTATCTCACTCACTCTCTCACACACAGACACAAAACACACAATCATACTCACTCTCACTCACTCTCTCAGACACAGACACAAAACACCCACTCATACTCTCTCTCATTCAATCTCTCAGACACAGACACAAACACACACTCATACTCTCTCCCACTCATTCTCTCACACACAGACACCAAACACAAACTCATACTCTCACTCACTCTCTGACACACACACAGAGACACAAGACAATCACTCATACTCTCTCAATCACTCTCACGCACACACACACAGAGACACAAAATACACACTCATACTCTCTCTCTCTCACTCTCTCACACACAAACAGACACAAAACACACACTCATACTCTCTCTCACTCACTCTCACACACATACACACACAGACACAAAACACACACTCATACTCTCTCTCACTTACTCTCACACACACACACAGACACAAAACACACAATCATACTCTCTCTCACTTACTCTCACACACATACAAAGACACAAAACACACACTCATACTCTCACTTACTCACTCTCTCTCACACAGAGACAAAACACACACTCATACTCTCTCTCACTCACTCTCTCACACACACACACACAGACACAATACACACACTCATACTCTCTCTCACTCACTCTCACTCAATCACAGACACAAAACACACACTCATACTCTCTCTCACTCACACACATAGACACAAAACACACACTCATACTCTCTCTCAAACACTGTCACACACAGTCACAAAACACAAACTCATACTCTCATTCACTCACTCTCACTCACACACAGACACACACAAAACACAAACTCATACTCTCTCTCACTCTCCCTCTCACACACATAGACACAAAACACACACTCATACTTTACGTCACTCACTCTCACACACACAGACACAAAACACACACTCATACTCTCACTCACTCACTCACACACACAGACACAAAACACACACTCATACTCTCACTCACTCACTCTCACACACAAACAGACACAAAACACACAATCATACTCTCTCTCACTCACTCTCTCACACACAGACACAAAACACACACTCATACTCTCTCTCACTCACTCTCTCACACACAGACACAAAAAACACACTCACACTCTATCTCACTCACTCTCTCACACACAGACACAAAACACACAATCATACTCACTCTCACTCACTCTCTCAGACACAGACACAAAACACACACTCATACTCTCTCTCACTCACTCTCTCAGACACACACACAAAACACACACTCATACTCTCTCACTCAATCTCTCACACACACACACAAATCACACACTCATACTTTCTATCTCACAATCTCTCTCACACACACTGACACTAAACACACACTCATACTCTCTCTCACTCACTCTCACTCACTCACAGACACAAAACACACACTCATACTCTCTCTCACTCACAGACATAAACACAAAACACACACTCATACTCTCTCTCTCTCACTCTCATACATACACATACAGACACAAAACACACACTCATACGCTCTCTCACTCTCTCACACACAGACACAAAACACACACTCATACTCTCTCTCACTCACTCTCTCTCACACACACAGACACAAAACACACACTCATACTCTGTCTCAGTCACTGTCACTCACTCACAGACACAAAACACACACTCATACTCTCACTCACTCACACAGATAGACACAAAAGACAAACTCATACTCTCTCTCACTCACTCTCACTCACAGACAGACGGACACAGACACAAAACACGCACTCATACTATCTCTCACTCACTCTCATACACACACATACAGATACAAAACACACACTCATACTCTCTCTCACTGACTCATACACAAAGATACAAAACAATCATTCATACTCTCTCACACTCTCAAACACACACTGAAACAAAACACACACTCATACTCTCTCTCACTAACTCTCACTCACATACATACGGACACAGACACAAAACACACACTCATACTCTCTCTCACTAACTCTCTCACACACAGACACAAAACAGACACTCATACTCTCTCTCACTCACTCTCTCTCTCCCTCACAAACACACACACACACAGACACACTCATGCTCTCTCTCACTCACTCTCTCACACACAGACACAAAACACACACTCATACTCTATCTCACTCACTGTCTCACACACAGACACAAAACACACAGTCATACTCACTCTCACTCACTCTCTCAGACACAGACACAAAACACACACTCATACTCTCTCAATCACTCTCACTCACACACACGCACAGAGACACAAAATACACAATCATACTCTCACTCACTCTCTCTCTCACACACAGACTCAAAACACACACTAATACTCTCTCAAACTCTCTCTCTCATACACACACACAAACACACAACACAAACTCATACACTCTCTCACTCACTCTGTCACACCCAGACACATAGCGCACACTCATACTCTCTCTCTCACACACATAGAGACAAAACACACACTCATACTCTCTCTCTCTCTCACACACAGAACAAAACACACACTCTTACTCTCTTACTCTCTCTCACACACACACACACACATAGACACAAAACATACACTCATACTCTCTCTCTCTCACTCAGACTGACACAAAACACAGGCTCATACTCTCTCTCTCTCTCACACACACACACATATACACAAAACACACACTCATACTCTCTCTCTCACTCACACACATAGACAAAAAACACACACTCATACTCTCTCTCACTCACTCTCTCACACACAGACACAAAACACACACTCATACTCACTCTACCCCAGACTTAGGCACAAAAAATACACTCATACTCTCTTCTCACACACACACATAGACACAAAACACACATTCACACTCACTCTCTCACAGACATAGACACAAAATATACACTCATACTCTCTCTCTCTCACTCACACACATGGACACAAAACACACACTCATAGTCTCTCTCTCTCACTCACACAGACACAAAACACACGCTCATACTCTCTCTCTCTCTCACACGCACACACATAGACACAAAACACACACTCATCCTCTCTCTCACTCACTCTCTCACACACAGACACAAAACACACACTCATAATCTCTCTCACTCTCTCACACACACACACAGACACAAGACACACACTCATACTCTCTCAATCACTCTCACGCACACACACACCCAGAGAAACAAAAGACACACTCATACTCTCTCTCACTCACTCTCACACACATACACACACAGACACAAAACACACACTCATACTCTCTCTCACTCACTCTCACTCACACACAGACGGAAACAGACACAAAACACACACACATGCTATCTCTCACTAACTCTCACACACACAAACACACAGACACAAAGCACACACTGATAATCTCTCTCACTGACTCTCTCACACACAAACAGACACAAAACACACACTCATACTCTCACTCACTAACGCTCTCTCACACAGACACAAAACACACACTCATACTCTCTCTCACTCACTCTCAAACACACACACACCCAGACACAAAACACACACTCATACTCTCACTCACTCACTCTCTCACACAAAGACACAAAACACACACTCATACTCTCTCTCACTCACTCTCTCTCTCACTCACACACACACACACAAAACACACACTGATACTCTCTCTCACTCACTCTCTCAAACACAGACACAAAACACACAGTCATACTCTCTCTCACTCACTCTCTCACACACAGACAGAAAACACACAATCATACTCACTCTCACTCACTCTCTCAGACACAGACACAAAACACACACTCATACTCTCTCTCTCTCACTCTCTCTCACACACACAGACACAAAACACACACTCATACTCTGTCTCACTCACTGTCACTCACTCACAGACACAAAACACACACTCATAGTCCCTCTCACTCACACAGATAGACACAAAAGACACACTCATACTCTCTCTCACTCACTCTCACTCACAGACAGACGGACACAGACACAAAACACGCACTCATACTATCTCTCACTCACTCTCATACACACACATACAGACACAAAACACACTGTCATACTCTCTCTCACTGACATATACACACAGATACAAAACAATCATTCATACTCTCTCACACTCTCAAACACACACTGACACAAAACACACACTCATACTCTCTCTCACTAACTCTCTCACACACTGACACAAAAAACACATTCATACTCTCTCTCACTAACTCTCACTCACACACAAACGGACACAGGCACAAAACACACACTCATACTCTCTCTCACTCTCTCTCACACAAACATACACAGACAGAAAACACACACTCATACTCTCTCTCACTCACTCTCACACACAGACACAAAACACACACTCATTCTCTCTCTCACTCTCACTCACACACAGACGGACACAAAAAACAAACTCATACTCTCTCTCACTCTCTCTCACACACAGAGACAAAACACACACTCATACTCTCACTCACTCTCACACACACACAGACACAAAACACACACTCATAATCTCACTCAATCACTCACACACACACAGACACAAAACACACACTCATACTCTCTCTCACTCACTCTCTCACACACAGACACAAAACACACACTCATACTATCTCTCACTCACTCTCACTCACTCACATAGACACAAAACACACACTCATACTCTCTCTCACTCACTCTATCACACACAGACACAAAACACACACTCATACTCTCTCTCACTCACTCTCTCACACACACACAGACACAAAACACACATTCATACTCTCTCTCACTCACTCTCACTCACACACATAGACACAAAACACACACTCATACTCTCTCTCACTCACTCTCACACACATACACACACAGACACAAAACACACACTCATACTCTCTCTCACTCACTCTCACTCACACACAGACGGAAAAAGACACAAAACACACACTCTTACTATCTCTCACTCACTCTCACACACACACACACAGACACAAAACACACACTCATACTCTCTCTCACTGACTCTCTCATACACAAACAGACACAAAACACACACTCATACACTCACTCATTCACTCTCTCTCACACAGACACAAAACACACACTCATACTCTCTCTCACTCACTCACAGACACAAAACACAGACTCATACTCTCTCATTCTGTCTCTCTCACACACTCAGACACAAAACACACACTCATACTCTCTCTCACTCACTCTCTCACACACAGACACAAAACACACACTCATACTCTCTCTCACTCACTCTCTCTCTCACTAACACTCACACACACAAAACACACAATCATACTCACTCTCACTCACTCTCTCAGACACAGACACAAAACACACACTCATACTCTCTCTCACTCACTCTCTCAGAACAGACACAAACACACACTCATACTCTCTCTCACTCACTCTCGCACACATAGACATAAAACACAAACTCATACTCTGACTCACTCTCTCTCACACACACAGACACAAAACACACACTCATACTCTCTCGCACTCACTCTCACACGCATACACACACAGACATGAAACAAACAGTCATACTCTCTCTCACTCACTCTCTCACACACAGACACAAAACACACAATCATACTCTCTCTCACTCACTCTCTCACACACAGACACAAAACACACAATCATACTCTCTCTCACTCACTCTCTCACACACAGACACAAAACACACAATCATACTCTCTCTCACTCACTCTCTCAGATACAGACACAAATCACACACTCATACTTTCTCTCTCAATCTCTCTCTCACACACAGACACAAAACACAAACTCATGCTCTCTCTCACTAACTCTCTCACACACAGACACAAAACACTCATAATCTCTCTCACTCACTCACGCACACACAGAGACACAGGACACACACTCATACTTTCTCAATCACTCTCACGCACACATACGCACAGAGACACAAAATACACAATCATACTCTCACTCACAATCTCTCTCACACACAGAATCAAAACACACACTAATACTCTCTCTCACTCTCTCTCTCATACACACACACAGACACACAACACACACTCATACTCTCTCTCCCACACACATAGAGACAAAACACACACTCATACTCTCTTACTCTCTCACACACACACACATAGACACAAAACATACACTCATACTCTCTCTCACTCACTCAGACTGACACAAAACACAGGCTCATACTCTCTCTCTCTCTCACACACACACACATAGACACAAAACACACACTCATACTCTCTCTCTCTCACTCACACACATAGACACAAAACACACACTCATACTCTCTCTCACTCACTCTCTCACACACAGACACAAAACACACACTCATACTCACTCTCTCACAGACTTAGACACAAAACATACACTCATACTCTCTCTCCCTCTCACACACACATAGACACAAAACACACAGTCATACTCACTCTCTCACAGACATAGACACAAAACATACACTCATACTCTCTCTCTCTCACTCACACACATGGACACAAAACACACACTCATAGTCTCTCTCTCTCACTCACACAGACACAAAACACACACTCATACTCTCTCTCTCTCTCACACACACACACAGACACAAAACACACACTCATACTCTCTCTCACTCACTCCCTCACACACAGACACAAAACACACATTCATACTCTCTCTCGCTCACTCTCTCTCACACACACACACACAAAACACACACTCATACTCTCTCTCACTCACTCTCTCACACACAGACACAAAACACACACTCATACTCTCTCTCACTCACTCTCTCACACAGACACAAAACACACACTCATACTCTCTCTCACTCACTCTCTCACACACAGACACAAAACACACAATCATACTCACTCTCACTCACTCTCTCAGACACAGACACAAAACACCCACTCATACTCTCTCTCATTCAATCTCTCAGACACAGACACAAACACACACTCATACTCTCTCCCACTCATTCTCTCACACACAGACACCAAACACAAACTCATACTCTCACTCACTCTCTCACACACACACAGAGACACAAGACACTCACTCATACTCTCTCAATCACTCTCACGCACACACACGCACAGAGACACAAAATACACACTCATAATCTCACTCACTCTCTCACACACACACAGACACAAAACACACACTCATACTCTCTCAATCACTCTCACGCACACACACACAGAGACACAAAATACACACTCATACTCTCTCTCTCTCACTCTCTCACACACAACCAGACACAAAACACACACTCATACTCTCTCTCACTCACTCTCACACACGTACACACACAGACACAAAACACACACTCATACTGTCTCTCACTCACTCTCACTCACACACAGATGGAAACAGACACAAAACACACACTCATACTATCTCTCACTCACTCTCACACACACACACAGACACAAAACACACACTCATACTCTCTCTCACTTAGTCACACACACACACAGACACAAAACACACAATCATACTCTCTCTCACTTACTCTCACACACATACAAAGACACAAAACACACACTCATACTCTCACTTACTCACTCTCTCTCACACAGAGACAAAACACACACTCATACTCTCTCTCACTCACTCTCACTCAATCACAGAAACAAAACACACACTCATACTCTCTCTCAATCACTGTCACACACAGTCACAAAACACAAACTCATACTCTCGTTCACTCACTCTCACTCACACACAGACACACACAAAACACAAACTCATACTCTCTCTCACTCTGCCTCTCACACACAGACACAAAACACACACTCATACTCTCTCACGCACTCTCTCACACACATAGACACAAAACACACACTCATAATTTAGGTCACTCACTCTCACACACACACAGACACAAAACACACACTCATACTCTCACTCACTCACTCACACAAAAACAGACACAAAACACACACTCATACTCTCACTCACTCACTCTCACACACAAACAGACACAAAACACACAATCATACTCTCTATCACTCTCTCTCTCAAACACAGACACAAAACACACACTCATACTCTAAGTCAATCACTCTCACACACACACAGAAACAAAACACACACTCATACTCCTTCTCACTCACTCACACACACACAGACACAAAACAAACACTCATACTCTCACTCACTCACTCTCACACACACACACACACACACAAAACACACACTCATTCACTCTCTCACTCACTCTCTCTCTCACACACACACACACACACTCATACTCTATCTCACTCACTATCTCAGACACAGACACAAAACACACAATCATACTCTCTCTCACTCACTCTCACAGACACAGACACAAAACACACACTCATACTCTCTCTCACTCACTCTCTCAGACACAGACACAAATCACACACTCATACTTTCTCCCTGACACTCTCTCTCTCACACACACACACAAAACACAAACTCATACTCTCTCTCACTCACTCTCTCACACACAGACACAAAACACACACTCATACTCTCTCTCACTCTCTCACACACACACACACAGACACAAGACACACACTCATACTCTCTCAATCACTCTCATGCACACACACACCCAGAAAAACAAAAGACACACTCATACTCTCTCTGACTCACTCTCACACACATACACACACAGACACAAAACACACACTCATATTCTCTCTCATGCACTCTCACTCACACACAGATGGAAACAGACACAAAACACACACTCATACTATCTCTCACTGACTCTCTCACACACACACAGACACAAAACACACACTCATACTCTCACTCACTAACGCTCTCTCACACAGACACAAAACACACACTCATACTCTCTCTCACTCACTCTCAAACACACACATACCCACACACAAAACACACACTCATACTCTCTCTCACTCACTCTCTCACACACAGACACAAAACACACACTCATACTCTCTCTCACTCACTCTCTCACACACAGACAGAAAACACACACTCATACTCTATCTCACTCACTCTCTCACACACAGACACAAAACACACAATCATACTCACTCTCACTCACTCAGACACAGACACAAAACACACACTCATACTCTCTCTCACTCACTCTCTCAGACACACACACAAATCTCACTCTCATACTTTCTCTCTCACAATCTCTCTCTCACACACAGACACTAAACACACACTCATACTCTCTCTCACTCACTCTCACTCACTCACAGACTCAAAACACACACTCATACTCTCTCTCACTCACAGACATAGACACAAAACACACACCCATACTCTCTCTCTCTCACTCTCATACATACACATACAGACACTAAGCACACACTCATACTCTCTCTCACTCTCTCACACACAGACACAAAACACAAACTCATACTCTCTCTCACTCTCTCACACACACACAGACACAAAACACCCACTCATACTCTCTCTCATTCAATCTCTCAGACACAGACACAAACACACACTCATACTCTCTCCCACTCACTCTCTCACACACAGACACCAAACACAAACTCATACTCTCAGTCACTCTCTCACACACACACAGAGACACAAGACACTCACTCATACTCTCTCAATCACTCTCACGCACACACACACACAGAGACACAAAATAAACACTCATACTCTCTCTCTCTCACTCTCTCACACACAAACAGACACAAAACACACACTCATACTCTCTCTCACTCACTCTCACACACATACACACACAGACACAAAACACACACTCATACTGTCTCTCACTCACTCTCACTCAGACACAGACGGAAACAGACACAAAACACACACTCATACTCTCTCTCACTCTCTCACACACAGACACAAAACACAAACTCATACTCTCTCTCACTCTCTCACACACACACAGACACAATACACACACTCATACTCTCTCTCACGCACTCTCACACAAACACACACACACTAAACATACACTCATACTCTGTATCACTCACTGTCACTCACTCACAGACACAAAACACACACTCATACTCTCACTCACTCACACAGATAGATACAAAAGACACACTCATACTCTCTCTCACTCACTGTCACTCTCAGACAGACGGACACAGACACAAAACACGCACTCATACTATCTCTCACTCACTCTCATACACACACATACAGACACAAAACACACACTCATACTCTCTCTCACTGACTCATACACACAGATACAAAACAATCATTCATACTCTCTCACACTCTCAAAAACAGTCTGACATAAAACACACACTCATACTCTCTCTCACTAACTCTCACTCACACACAAACGGACACAGACACAAAACACACACTCATACTATCTCTCACTCACAGACATAGACACAAAACACACACCCATACTCTCTCTCTCTCACTCTCATACATACACATACAGACAATAAACACACACTAATACTCTGTCTCACTCTCTCACACACAGACACAAAACACAAACTCATACTCTCTCTCACTCTCTCACACACACACAGACACAAAACACACACTCATACTCTCACTCACTCACACACACAGACACAAAACACACACTCATACTCTGTCTCACTCACTGTCACTCAATCAGACACAAAACACACACTCATACTCTCACTCACTCACACAGATAGACACAAAACACACACTCATACTCTCTCACTCACTCACTCTCAGACAGACGGACACAGACGCAAAACACGCACTCATACTATCTCTCAGTCACTCTCATACACACACATACAGACACAAAACACACACTCATACTCTCTCTCTCTCACTCTCATACATACACATACAGACACTAAACACACACTCATACTCTCTCTCACTCTCTCACACACAGACACAAAACAAAAACTCATACTCTCTCTCACTCTCTCACACACACAGACAAAACACCCACTCATACTCTCTCTCATTCAATCTCTCAGACACAGACACAAACACACACTCATAATCTCTCCCACTCACTCTCTCACACACAGACACCAAACACAAACTCATACTCTCAGTCACTCTCTCACACACACACAGAGACACAAGACACTCACTCATACTCTCTCAATCACTCTCACGCACACACACACAGAGACACAAAATACACACTCATACTCTCTCTCTCTCACTCTCTCACACACAAACAGACACAAAACACACACTCATACCCTCTCTCACTCACTCTCACACACATACACACACAGACACAAAACACACACTCATACTGTCTCTCACTCACTCTCACTCACACACAGACGGAAACAGACACAAAACACACACTCATACTCTCTCTCACTCTCTCACACACAGACACAAAACACAAACTCATACTCTCTCTCACTCTCTCACACACACACAGACACTAAACACACACTCATACTCTCTCTCACTCACTCTCACTCACTCACAGACTCAAAACACACACTCATACTCTCTCTCACTCACAGACATAGACACAAAACACACACCTATACTCTCTCTCTCTCACTCTCATACATACACATACAGACACTAAGCACACACTCATACTCTCTCTCACTCTCTCACACACAGACACAAAACACAAACTCATACTCTCTCTCACTCTCTCACACACACACAGACACAAAACACCCACTCATACTCTCTCTCATTCAAACTCTCAGACACAGACACAAACACACACTCATACTCTCTCCCACTCACTCTCTCACACACAGACACCAAACACAAACTCATACTCTCAGTCACTCTCTCACACACACACAGAGACACAAGACACTCACTAATACTCTCTCAATCACTCTCACGCACACACACACACAGAGACACAAAATACACACTCATACTCTCTCTCTCTCACTCTCTCACACACAAACAGACACAAAACACACACTCATACTCTCTCTCACTCACTCTCACACACATACACACACAGACACAAAACACACACTCATACTGTCTCTCACTCAGTCTCACTCAGACACAGACGGAAACAGACACAAAACACACACTCATACTCTCTCTCACTCTCTCACACACAGACACAAAACACAAACTCATACTCTCTCTCACTCTCTCACACACACACAGACACAAAACACACACTCATACTCTCTCTCACGCACTCTCACACAAACACACACACACACAAAACATACACTCATACTCTGTATCACTCACTGTCACTCACTCACAGACACAAAACACACACTCATACTCTCACTCACTCACACAGATAGATACAAAAGACACACTCACACTCTCTCTCACTCACTCTCACTCTCAGACAGACGGACACAGACACAAAACACGCACTCATACTATCTCTCACTCACTCTCATACACACACATACAGACACAAAACACACACTCATACTCTCTCTCACTGACTCATACACACAGATACAAAACAATCATTCATACTCTCTCACACTCTCAAAAACACTCTGACATAAAACACACACTCATACTCTCTCTCACTAACTCTCACTCACACACAAACGGACACAGACACAATACATACACTCATACTATCTCTCACTCACAGACATGGACACAAAACACACACCCATACTCTCTCTCTCTCACTCTCATACATACACATACAGACACTAAACACACACTAATACTCTCTCTCACTCTCTCACACACAGATACAAAACACAAACTCATACTCTCTCTCACTCTCTCACACACACACAGACACAAAACACACACTCATACTCTCATTCACTCACACACACAGACACAAAACATACACTCATACTCTGTTTCACTCACTGTCACTCAATCAGACACAAAACACACACTCATACTCTCACTCACTCACACAGATAGACACAAAAGACACACTCATACTCTCTCTCACTCACTCTCTCACACACAAACAGACACAAAACACACACTCATACTCTCTCTCACTCACTCTCACACACATACACACACAGACACAAAACACACACTCATACTGTCTCTCACTCACTCTCACTCACACACAGACGGAAACAGACACAAAACACACACTCATACTCTCTCTCACTCTCTCACACACAGACACAAAACACAAACTCATACTCTCTCTCACTCTCTCACACACACACAGACACAAAACACACACTCATACTCTCTCTCACGCACTCTCACACAAACACACACAGACACAAAACACACACTCATACTCTCTCTCACTCACTCACACACAGACACAAAACACACACTCATACTCTCTCTCACTCACACTCTCTCACACACACACACACAAAACATACACTCATACTCTGTCTCACTCACTGTCACTCACTCACAGACACAAAACACACACTCATACTCTCACTCACTCACACATATAGATACAAAAGACACACTCATACTCTCTCTCATTCACTCTCACTCTCAGACAGACGGACACAGACACAAAACACGCACTCATACTATCTCTCACTCACTCTCATACACACACATACAGACACAAAACACACACTCATACTCTCTCTCACTCACTCTCACACACATACACACACAGACACAAAACACACACTCATACTGTCTCTCACTCACTCTCACTCACACACAGACGGAAACAGACACAAAACACACACTCATACTCTCTCTCACTCTCACACACACAGACACAAAACACAAACTCATACTCTCTCTCACTCTCTCACACACACACAGACACAAAACACACACTCATACTCTCTCTCACGCACTCTCACACAAACACACACACACACAAAACATACACTCATACTCTGTATCACTCACTGTCACTCACTCACAGACACAAAACACACACTCATACTCTCACTCACTCACACAGATAGATACAAAAGACACACTCATACTCTCTCTCACTCACTCTCACTCTCAGACAGACGGACACAGACACAAAACACGCACTCATACTATCTCTCACTCACTCTCATACACACACATACAGACACAAAACACACACTCATACTCTCTCTCACTGACTCATACACACAGATACAAAACAATCATTCATACTCTCTCACACTCTCAAAAACACACTGACATAAAACACACACTCATACTCTCTCTCACTAACTCTCACTCACACACAAACGGACACAGACACAAAACACACACACATACTATCTCTCACTCACAGACATAGACACAAAACACACACCCATACTCTCTCTCTCTCACTCTCATACATACACATACAGACACTAAACACACACTCATACTCGCTCTCACTCTCTCACACACAGACACAAAACACAAACTCATACTCTCTCTCACTCTCTCACACACACACAGACACAAAACACACACTCATACTCTCACTCACTCACTCACACACAGACACAAAACACACACTCATACTCTGTCTCACTCACTGTCACTCACTCAGACACAAAACACACACTCATACTCTCACTCACTCACACAGATAGACACAAAAGACACACTCATACTCTCTCTCACTCACTCTCACTCTCAGACAGGCGGACACAGACGCAAAACACGCACTCATACTATCTCTCACTCACTCTCATACACACACATACAGACACAAAACACACACTCATACTCTCTCTCACTCACTCTCACACACATACACACACAGACACAAAACACACACTCATACTGTCTCTCACTCACTCTCACTCACACACAGACGGAAACAGACACAAAACACACACTCATACTCTCTCTCACTCTCACACACACAGACACAAAACACAAACTCATACTCTCTCTCACTCTCTCACACACACACAGACACAAAACACACACTCATACTCTCTCTCACGCACTCTCACACAAACACACACACACACAAAACATACACTCATACTCTGTATCACTCACTGTCACTCACTCACAGACACAAAACACACACTCATACTCTCACTCACTCACACAGATAGATACAAAAGACACACTCATACTCTCTCTCACTCACTCTCACTCTCAGACAGACGGACACAGACACAAAACACGCACTCATACTATCTCTCACTCACTCTCATACACACACATACAGACACAAAACACACACTCATACTCTCTCTCACTGACTCATACACACAGATACAAAACAATCATTCATACTCTCTCACACTCTCAAAAACACACTGACATAAAACACACACTCATACTCTCTCTCACTAACTCTCACTCACACACAAACGGACACAGACACAAAACACACACACATACTATCTCTCACTCACAGACATAGACACAAAACACACACCCATACTCTCTCTCTCTCACTCTCATACATACACAAACGGACACTAAACACACACTCATACTCGCTCTCACTCTCTCACACACAGACACAAAACACAAACTCATACTCTCTCTCACTCTCTCACACACACACAGACACAAAACACACACTCATACTCTCACTCACTCACTCACACACAGACACAAAACACACACTCATACTCTGTCTCACTCACTGTCACTCACTCAGACACAAAACACACACTCATACTCTCACTCACTCACACAGATAGACACAAAAGACACACTCATACTCTCTCTCACTCACTCTCACTCTCAGACAGGCGGACACAGACGCAAAACACGCACTCATACTATCTCTCACTCACTCTCATACACACACATACAGACACAAAACACACACTCATACTCTCTCTCTCTCACTCTCATACATACACATACAGACACTAAACACACACTCATACTCTCTCTCGCTCTCACACACACAGACACAAAACACAAACTCATACTCTCTCTCACTCTCTCACACACACACAGACACAAAACACCCACTCATACTCTCTCTCATTCAATCTCTCAGACACAGACACAAACACACCCTCATACTCTCTCCCACTCACTCTCTCACACACAGACACCAAACACAAACTCATACTCTCAGTCACTCTCTCACACACACACAGAGACACAAGACACTCACTCATACTCTCTCAATCACTCTCACGCACACACACACAGAGACACAAAATACACACTCTTACTCTCTCTCTCTCACTCTCTCACACACAAACAGACACAAAACACACACTCATACTCTCTCTCACTCACTCTCACACACATACACACACAGACACAAAACACACACTCATACTGTCTCTCACTCACTCTCACTCACACACAGACGGAAACAGACACAAAACACACACTCATACTCTCTCTCACTCTCTCACACACAGACACAAAACACACACTCATACTCTCTCTCACTCACTCTCACACAAACACACACAGACACAAAACACACACTCATACTCTCTCTCACTCACTCACACACAGACACAAAACACACTCATACTCTCTCTCACTCACACTCTCTCACACACACACACACAAAACATACACTCATACTCTGTCTCACTCACTGTCACTCACTCACAGACACAAAACACACACTCATACTCTCACTCACTCACACAGATAGATACAAAAGACACACTCATACTCTCTCTCACTCACTCTCACTCTCAGACAGACGGACACAGACACAAAACACGCACTCATACTATCTCTCACTCACTCTCATACACACACATACAGACACAAAACACACACTCATACTCTCTCTCACTGACTCATACACACAGATACAAAACAATCATTCATACTCTCTCACACTCTCAAAAACACACTGACATAAAACACACACTCATACTCTCTCTCACTAACTCTCACTCACACACAAATGGACACAGACACAAAACACACACTCATACTATCTCTCACTCACAGACATAGACACAAAACACACACCCATACTCTCTCTCTCTCACTCTCATACATACACATACAGATACTAAACACACACTCATACTCTCTCTCACTCTCTCACACACAGACACAAAACACAAACTCATACTCTCTCTCACTCTCTCACACACACACAGACACAAAACACACACTCATACTCTCACTCACTCACTCACACACAGACACAAAACACACACTCATACTCTGTCTCACTCACTGTCACTCACTCAGACACAAAACACACACTCATACTCTCACTCACTCACACAGATAGACACAAAAGACAAACTCATACTCTCTCTCACTCACTCTCACTCTCAGACAGACGGACACAGACACAAAACACGCACTCATACTATCTCTCACTCACTCTCATACACACACATACAGACACAAAACACACACTCATACTCTCTCTCACTGACTCATACACACAGATACAAAACAATCATTCATACTCTCTTAAACTCTCATACACACACTGACACAAAACACACACTCATACTCTCTCTCACTAACTCTCACTCACACACAAACGGACACAGACACAAAACACACACTCATACTCTCTCTCACTAACTCTCTCACACACAGACACAAAACACACACTCATACTCTCTCTCACTCACTCACGCACACACAGAGACACAGGACACACACTCATACTCTCTCAATCACTCTCACGCACACACACGCACAGAGACACAAAATACACAATCATACTCTCACTCACTCTCTCTCTCACACACAGACTCAAAGCACACACTAATACTCTCTCTCACTCTCTCTCTCATACACACACACAGACACACAACACAAACTCATGCTCTCTCTCACTCACTCTCTCACACCCAGACACATAGCACACACTCATACTCTCTCTCTCACCCACATAGAGACAAAACACTCACTCATACTCTCTCTCTCTCACACAAACACACAGAACAAAACACACACTCATACTCTCTTACTCTCTCACACACACACACACACATAGACACAAAACATACACTCATACTCTCTCTCTCTCACTCAGACTGACACAAAACACAGGCTCATACTCTCTCTCTCTCTTACACACACACACATAGACACAAAACACACACTCATATTCTCTCTCTCTCACTCACACACATAGACACAAAACACACACTCATACTCTCTCTCCCTCTCACACACACATAGACACAAAACACACATTCATACTCACTCTCTCACAGACATAGACACGAAACATACACTCATACTCTCTCTCTCTCACTCACACACATGGACACAAAACACACACTCATAGTCTCTCTCTCTCACTCACACAGACACAAAACACACGCTCATACTCTCTCTCTCTCTCACACACACACACACATAGACACAAAACACACACTTATACTCTCTCTCACTCACTCTCTCACAAACACAGACACAAAACACAAACTCATACTCTCACTCACTCACTCTCTCTCACACAGACACAAAACACACACTAATACTCTCTCTCACTCACTCTCTCACACACACACACAGACACAAAACACACACTCATACTCTCAATCAATCTCTCTCACACAGACACGAAACACACAGTCATACTCTCTCTCACTCAGTCTCAAACACACACACACAGACACAAAACACACACTCATACTCTCTCTCCCTCAGTCTCACAGACACACACCCAGACACAAAACACACACTCATACTCTCTCTCACTCACTCTCTCACACTGTCACAAATCACACACTCAAACTCTCACTCACTCAATCTCACACACACACAGAAACAATACACACATTCATACTCTCACTCACTCACTCTCACTCACTCACAGACACAGAACACACACTCATACTCTCTCTGACTCACTCCCACTCACACACATAGACACGAAACACAATCTCATACTCTCTCTCACTCTCACACACACAGACAAAACACATACACTCACAGTCTCTCTCACTCTCTCACAAATACACAGTCACAAAACACACAGTCACACTCTCACTCACTCTCACTCACACACAGAGACACAAGACACACACTCATACTCTCTCAATCACTCTCACTCTCTCACACACAGAGAGACAGAAAATACACACTCATACTCTCCCTCACTTACTCTCACACACACACACAGACACAAAACACACAATCATACTCTCACTTACTCACTCTCTCTCACACAGAGACAAAACACACACTCATACTCTCTCTCACTCACTCTCAAGCACACACACACAGACACAATACACACACTCATACTCTCTCTCACTCACTCTCACTCAATCACAGACACAAAACACACACTCATACTCTCTCTCACTCACACACATAGACACAAAACACACACTCATACTCTCTCACAATCACTGTCACACACAGTCACAAAACACAAACTCATACTCTCGTTCACTCACTCTCACTTACACACAGACACACACAAAACACAAACTCATACTCTCACTCACTCACTCACACACAGACACAAAACACAAACTCATACTCTCTCTCACTCTCTCACACACAGACACAAAACACAAACTCATACTCTCTCTCACTCTCTCACACACACACAGACACAAAACACACACTCATACTCTCACTCACTCACACACACAGACACAAAACATACGCTCATACTCTGTCTCACTCACTGTCACTCAATCAGACACAAAACACACACTCATACTCTCACTCACTCACACAGATAGACACAAAAGACACACTCATACTCTCTCTCACTCACTCTCACTCTCAGACAGACGGACACAGACGCAAAACACGCACTCATACTATCTCTCAGTCACTCTCATACACACACATACAGACACAAAACACACACTCATACTCTCTCTCTCTCACTCTCATACATACACATACAGACACTAAACACACACTCATATGCTCTCTCACTCTCTCACACACAGACACAAAACACAAACTCATACTCTCTCTCACTCTCTCACACACACAGACACAAAACACCCACTCATACTCTCTCTCATTCAATCTCTCAGACACAGACACAAACACACACTCATACTCTCTCCCACTCACTCTCTCACACACAGACACCAAACACAAACTCATACTCTCAGTCACTCTCTCACACACACACAGAGACACAAGACACTCACTCATACTCTCTCAATCACTCTCACGCACACACACACAGAGACACAAAATACACACTCTTACTCTCTCTCTCTCACTCTCTCACACACAAACAGACACAAAACACACACTCATACTCTCTCTCACTCACTCTCACACACATACACACACAGACACAAAACACACACTCATACTGTCTCTCACTCACTCTCACTCACACACAGACGGAAACAGACACAAAACACACACTCATACTCTCTCTCACTCTCTCACACACAGACACAAAACACAAACTCATACTCTCTCTCACTCTCTCACACACACACAGACACAAAACACACACTCATACTCTCTCTCACGCACTCTCACACAAACACACACAGACACAAAACACACACTCATACTCTCTCTCACTCACTCACACACAGACACAAAACACACACTCATACTCTCTCTCACTCACACTCTCTCACACACACACAGACAAAACATACACTCATACTCTGTCTCACTCACTGTCACTCACTCACAGACACAAAACACACACTCATACTCAAACTCACTCACACATATAGATACAAAAGACACACTCATACTCTCTCTCACTCACTCTCACTCTCAGACAGACGGACACAGACACAAAACACGCACTCATACTATCTCTCACTCACTCACACACACACACATACAGACACAAAACACACACTCATACTCTCTCTCACTCACTCTCACACACATACACACACAGACACAAAACACACACTCATACTGTCTCTCACTCACTCTCACTCACACACAGACGGAAACAGACACAAAACACACACTCATACTCTCTCTCACTCTCACACACACCGACACAAAACACAAACTCATACTCTCTCTCACTCTCTCACACACACACAGACACAAAACACACACTCATACTCTCTCTCACGCACTCTCACACAAACACACACACACACAAAACATACACTCATACTCTGTATCACTCACTGTCACTCACTCACAGACACAAAACACACACTCATACTCTCACTCACTCACACAGATAGATACAAAAGACACACTCATACTCTCTCTCACTCACTCTCACTCTCAGACAGACGGACACAGACACAAAACACGCACTCATACTATCTCTCACTCACTCTCATAGACACACATACAGACACAAAACACACACTCATACTCTCTCTCACTGACTCATACACACAGATACAAAACAATCATTCATACTCTCTCACACTCTCAAAAACACACTGACATAAAACACACACTCATACTCTCTCTCACTAACTCTCACTCACACACAAATGGAC
This sequence comes from Carcharodon carcharias, assembly GCF_017639515.1. NCBI lineage: Eukaryota > Metazoa > Chordata > Chondrichthyes > Lamniformes > Lamnidae > Carcharodon > Carcharodon carcharias. Next base: position 290,888 of record NW_024470783.1, on the reverse strand, counting down.
ACAGACACAAAACACACACACATACTATCTCTCACTCACAGACATAGACACAAAACACACACCCATACTCTCTCTCTCTCACTCTCATACATACACATACAGACACTAAACACACACTCATACTCTCTCTCACTCTCTCACACACAGACACAAAACACAAACTCATACTCTCTCTCACTCTCTCACACACACACAGACACAAAACACACACTCATACTCTCACTCACTCACTCACACACAGACACAAAACACACACTCATACTCTGTCTCACTCACTGTCACTCACTCAGACACAAAACACACACTCATACTCTCACTCACTCACACAGATAGACACAAGTGACACACTCATACTCTCTCTCACTCACTCTCACTCTCAGACAGGCGGACACAGACGCAAAACACGCACTCATACTATCTCTCAGTCACTCTCATACACACACATACAGACACAAAACACACACTCATACTCTCTCTCTCTCACTCTCATACATACACATACAGACACTAAACACACACTCATACTCTCCCTCACTCTCTCACACACAGACACAAAACACAAACTCATACTCTCTCTCACTCTCTCACACACACACAGACACAAAACACCCACTCATACTCTCTCTCATTCAATCTCTCAGACACAGACACAAACACACCCTCATACTCTCTCCCACTCACTCTCTCACACACAGACACCAAACACAAACTCATACTCTCAGTCACTCTCTCACACACACACAGAGACACAAGACACTTACTCATACTCTCTCAATCACTCTCACGCACACACACACAGAGACACAAAATACACACTCACTCTCTCTCTCTCACTCTCTCACACACAAACAGACACAAAACACACACTCATACTCTCTCTCACTCACTCTCACACACATACACACACAGACACAAAACACACACTCATACTGTCTCTCACTCACTCTCACTCACACACAGACGGAAACAGACACAAAACACACACTCATACTCTCTCTCACTCTCTCACACACAGACACAAAACACAAACTCATACTCTCTCTCACTCTCTCACACACACACAGACACAAAACACACACTCATACTCTCTCTCACTCACTCTCACACAAACACACACAGACACAAAACACACACTCATACTCTCTCTCACTCACTCACACACAGACACAAAACACACACTCATACTCTCTCTCACTCACACTCTCTCACACACACACACACAAAACATACACTCATACTCTGTCTCACTCACTGTCACTCACTCACAGACACAAAACACACACTCATACTCTCACTCACTCACACAGATAGATACAAAAGACACACTCATACTCTCTCTCACTCACTCTCACTCTCAGACAGACGGACACAGACACAAAACACGCACTCATACTATCTCTCACTCACTCTCATACACACACATACAGACACAAAACACACACTCATACTCTCTCTCACTGACTCATACACACAGATACAAAACAATCATTCATACTCTCTCACACTCTCAAAAACACACTGACATAAAACACACACTCATACTCTCTCTCACTAACTCTCACTCACACACAAACGGACACAGACACAAAACACACACTCATACTATCTCTCACTCACAGACATAGACACAAAACACACACCCATACTCTCTCTCTCTCACTCTCATACATACACATACAGATACTAAACACACACTCATACTCTCTCTCACTCTCTCACACACAGACACAAAACACAAACTCATACTCTCTCTCACTCTCTCACACACACACAGACACAAAACACACACTCATACTCTCACTCACTCACTCACACACAGACACAAAACACACACTCATACTCTGTCTCACTCACTGTCACTCACTCAGACACAAAACACACACTCATACTCTCACTCACTCACACAGATAGACACAAAAGACAAACTCATACTCTCTCTCACTCACTCTCACTCTCAGACAGACGGACACAGACACAAAACACGCACTCATACTATCTCTCACTCACTCTCATACACACACATACAGACACAAAACACACACTCATACTCTCTCTCACTGACTCATACACACAGATACAAAACAATCATTCATACTCTCTCACACTCTCATACACACACTGACACAAAACACACACTCATACTCTCTCTCACTAACTCTCACTCACACACAAACGGACACAGACACAAAACACACACTCATACTCTCTCTCACTAACTCTCTCACACACAGACACAAAACACACACTCATACTCTCTCTCACTCACTCACGCACACACAGAGACACAGGACACACACTCATACTCTCTCAATCACTCTCACGCACACACACGCACAGAGACACAAAATACACAATCATACTCTCACTCACTCTCTCTCTCACACACAGACTCAAAACACACACTAATACTCTCTCTCACTCTCTCTCTCATACACACACACAGACACACAACACAAACTCATGCTCTCTCTCACTCACTCTCTCACACCCAGACACATAGCACACATTCATACTCTCTCTCTCACACACATAGAGACAAAACACTCACTCATACTCTCTCTCTCTCACACAAACACACAGAACAAAACACACACTCATACTCTCTTACTCTCTCTCACACACACACACACATAGACACAAAACATACACTCATACTCTCTCTCTCTCACTCAGACTGACACAAAACACAGGCTCATACTCTCTCTCTCTCTTACACACACACACATAGACACAAAACACACACTCATATTCTCTCTCTCTCACTCACACACATAGACACAAAACACACACTCATACTCTCTCTCCCTCTCACACACACATAGACACAAAACACACATTCATACTCACTCTCTCACAGACATAGACACAAAACATACACTCATACTCTCTCTCTCTCACTCACACACATGGACACAAAACACACACTCATAGTCTCTCTCTCTCACTCACACAGACACAAAACACACGCTCATACTCTCTCTCTCTCTCACACACACACACACATAGACACAAAACACACACTTATACTCTCTCTCACTCACTCTCTCACAAACACAGACACAAAACACAAACTCATACTCTCACTCACTCACTCTCTCTCACACAGACACAAAACACACACTAATACTCTCTCTCACTCACTCTCTCACACACACACACAGACACAAAACACACACTCATACTCTCAATCAATCTCTCTCACACAGACACGAAACACACAGTCATACTCTCTCTCACTCAGTCTCAAACACACACACACAGACACAAAACACACACTCATACTCTCTCTCCCTCAGTCTCACAGACACACACACAGAAACAATACACACATTCAGACTCTCACTCACTCACTCTCACTCACTCACAGACACAGAACACACACTCATACTCTCTCTGACTCACTCCCACTCACACACATAGACACGAAACACAATCTCATACTCTCTCTCACTCTCACACACACAGACAAAACACATACACTCACAGTCTCTCTCACTCTCTCACAAATACACTTTCACAAAACACACAGTCACACTCTCACTCACTCTCACTCACACACAGAGACACAAGACACACACTCATACTCTCTCAATCACTCTCACTCTCTCACACACACAGAGACAGAAAATACACACTCATACTCTCCCTCACTTACTCTCACACACACACACAGACACAAAACACACAATCATACTCTCACTTACTCACTCTCTCTCACACAGAGACAAAACACACACTCATACTCTCTCTCACTCACTCTCAAACACACACACACAGACACAATACACACACTCATACTCTCTCTCACTCACTCTCACTCAATCACAGACACAAAACACACACTCATACTCTCTCTCACTCACACACATAGACACAAAACACACACTCATACTCTCTCACAATCACTGTCACACACAGTCACAAAACACAAACTCATACTCTCGTTCACTCACTCTCACTTACACACAGACACACACAAAACACAAACTCATACTCTCACTCACTCACACACAGACACAAAACACAAACTCATACTCTCTCTCACTCTCTCACACACAGACACAAAACACAAACTCATACTCTCTCTCACTCTCTCACACACACACAGACACAAAACACACACTCATACTCTCACTCACTCACACACACAGACACAAAACATACGCTCATACTCTGTCTCACTCACTGTCACTCAATCAGACACAAAACACACACTCATACTCTCACTCACTCACACAGATAGACACAAAAGACACACTCATACTCTCTCTCACTCACTCTCACTCTCAGACAGACGGACACAGACGCAAAACACGCACTCATACTATCTCTCAGTCACTCTCATACACACACATACAGACACAAAACACACACTCATACTCTCTCTCTCTCACTCTCATACATACACATACAGACACTAAACACACACTCATACTCTCTCTCACTCTCTCACACACAGACACAAAACACAAACTCATACTCTCTCTCACTCTCTCACACACACAGACACAAAACACCCACTCATACTCTCTCTCATTCAATCTCTCAGACACAGACACAAACACACACTCATACTCTCTCCCACTCACTCTCTCACACACAGACACCAAACACAAACTCATACTCTCAGTCACTCTCTCACACACACACAGAGACACAAGACACTCACTCATACTCTCTCAATCACTCTCACGCACACACACACAGAGACACAAAATACACACTCATACTCTCTCTCCCTCACTCTCTCACACACAAACAGACACAAAACACACACTCATACTCTCTCTCACTCACTCTCACACACATACACACACAGACACAAAACACACACTCATACTGTCTCTCACTCACTCTCACTCACACACAGACGGAAACAGACACAAAACACACACTCATACTCTCTCTCACTCTCTCACACACAGACACAAAACACAAACTCATACTCTCTCTCACTCTCTCACACACACACAGACACAAAACACACACTCATACTCTCTCTCACGCACTCTCACACAAACACACACAGACACAAAACACACACTCATACTCTCTCTCACTCACTCACACACAGACACAAAACACACACTCATACTCTCTCTCACTCACACTCTCTCACACACACACACACAAAACATACACTCATACTCTGTCTCACTCACTGTCACTCACTCACAGACACAAAACACACACTCATACTCTCACTCACTCACACATATAGATACAAAAGACACACTCATACTCTCTCTCACTCACTCTCACTCTCAGACAGACGGACACAGACACAAAACACGCACTCATACTATCTCTCACTCACTCTCCTACACACACATACAGACACAAAACACACACTCATACTCTCTCTCACTCACTCTCACACACATACACACACAGACACAAAACACACACTCATACTGTCTCTCACTCACTCTCACTCACACACAGACAGAAACAGACAAAAAACACACACTCATACTCTCTCTCACTCTCACACACACAGACACAAAACACAAACTCATACTCTCTCTCACTCTCTCACACACACACAGACACAAAACACACACTCATACTCTCTCTCACGCACTCTCACACAAACACACACACACACAAAACATACACTCATACTCTGTATCACTCACTGTCACTCACTCACAGACACAAAACACACACTCATACTCTCACTCACTCACACAGATAGATACAAAAGACACACTCATACTATCTCTCACTCACTCTCACTCTCAGACAGACGGACACAGACACAAAACACGCACTCATACTATCTCTCACTCACTCTCATACACACACATACAGACACAAAACACACACTCATACTCTCTCTCACTGACTCATACACACAGATACAAAACAATCATTCATACTCTCTCACACTCTCAAAAACACACTGACATAAAACACACACTCATACTCTCTCTCACTAACTCTCACTCACACACAAACGGACACAGACACAAAACACACACACATACTATCTCTCACTCACAGACATAGACACAAAACACACACCCATACTCTCTCTCTCTCACTCTCATACATACACATACAGACACTAAACACACACTCATACTCTCTCTCACTCTCTCACACACAGACACAAAACACAAACTCATACTCTCTCTCACTCTCTCACACACACACAGACACAAAACACACACTCATACTCTCACTCACTCACTCACACACAGACACAAAACACACACTCATACTCTGTCTCACTCACTGTCACTCACTCAGACACAAAACACACACTCATACTCTCACTCACTCACACAGATAGACACAAATGACACACTCATACTCTCTCTCACTCACTCTCACTCTCAGACAGGCGGACACAGACGCAAAACACGCACTCATACTATCTCTCAGTCGCACTCATACTATCTCTCATTCACTCTCATACACACACATACAGACACAAAACACACACTCATACTCTCTCTCTCTCACTCTCATACATACACATACAGACACTAAACACACACTCATACTCTCCCTCACTCTCTCACACACAGACACAAAACACAAACTCATACTCTCTCTCACTCTCTCACACACACACAGACACAAAACAACCACTCATACTCTCTCTCATTCAATCTCTCAGACACAGACACAAACACACCCTCATACTCTCTCCCACTCACTCTCTCACACACAGACACCAAACACAAACTCATACTCTCAGTCACTCTCTCACACACACAGAGAGATACAAGACACATACTCATACTCTCTCAATCACTCTCACGCACACACACACACAGAGACACAAAATACACACTCACTCTCTCTCTCTCACTCTCTCACACACAGACACAAAACACAAACTCATACTCTCTCTCACTCTCTCACACACACACAGACACAAAACACACACTCATACTCTCTCTCACGCACTCTCACACAAACACACACAGACACAAAACACACACTCATACTCTCTCTCACTCACTCACACACAGACACAAAGCACACACTCATACTCTCTCTCACTCACACTCTCTCACACACACACACACAAAACATACACTCATACTCTGTCTCACTCACTGTCACTCACTCACAGACACAAAACACACACTCATACTCTCACTCACTCACACATATAGATACAAAAGACACACTCATACTCTCTCTCACTCACTCTCACTCTCAGACAGACGGACACAGACACAAAACACGCACTCATACTATCTCTCACTCACTCTCATACACACACATACAGACACAAAACACACACTCATACTCTCTCTCACTCACTCTCACACACATACACACACAGACACAAAACACACTCATACTGTCTCTCACTCACTCTCACTCACACACAGACGGAAACAGACACAAAACACACACTCATACTCTCTCTCACTCTCACACACACAGACACAAAACACAAACTCATACTCTCTCTCACTCTCTCACACACACACAGACACAAAACACACACTCATACTCTCTCTCACGCACTCTCACACAAACACACACACACACAAAACATACACTCATACTCTGTATCACTCACTGTCACTCACTCACAGACACAAAACACACACTCATACTCTCACTCACTCACACAGATAGATACAAAAGACACACTCATACTCTCTCTCACTCACTCTCACTCTCAGACAGACGGACACAGACACAAAACACGCACTCATACTATCTCTCACTCACTCTCATACACACACATACAGACACAAAACACACACTCATACTCTCTCTCACTGACTCATACACACAGATACAAAACAATCATTCATACTCTCTCACACTCTCAAAAACACACTGACATAAAACACACACTCATACTCTCTCTCACTAACTCTCACTCACACACAAACGGACACAGACACAAAAAACACACACATACTATCTCTCACTCACAGACATAGACACAAAACACACACCCATACTCTCTCTCTCTCACTCTCATACATACACATACAGACACTAAACACACACTCATACTCTCTCTCACTCTCTCACACACAGACACAAAACACAAACTCATACTCTCTCTCACTCTCTCACACACACACAGACACAAAACACACACTCATACTCTCACTCACTCACACACACAGACACAAAACATACGCTCATACTCTGTCTCACTCACTGTCACTCAATCAGACACAAAACACACACTCATACTCTCACTCACTCACACAGATAGACACAAAAGACACACTCATACTCTCTCTCACTCACTCTCACTCTCAGACAGACGGACACAGACGCAAAACACGCACTCATACTATCGCTCAGTCACTCTCATACACACACATACAGACACAAAACACACACTCATACTCTCTCTCTCTCACTCTCATACATACACATACAGACACTAAACACACACTCATACTCTCTCTCACTCTCTCACACACAGACACAAAACACAAACTCATACTCTCTCTCACTCTCTCACACACACAGACACAAAACACCCACTCATACTCTCTCTCATTCAATCTCTCAGACACAGACACAAACACACACTCATACTCTCTCCCACTCACTCTCTCACACACAGACACCAAACACAAACTCATACTCTCAGTCACTCTCTCACACACACACAGAGACACAAGACACTCACTCATACTCTCTCAATCACTCTCACGCACACACACACAGAGACACAAAATACACACTCATACTCTCTCTCCCTCACTCTCTCACACACAAACAGACACAAAACACACACTCATACTCTCTCTCACTCACTCTCACACACATACACACACAGACACAAAACACACACTCATACTGTCTCTCACTCACTCTCACTCACACACAGACGGAAACAGACACAAAACACACACTCATACTCTCTCTCACTCTCTCACACACAGACACAAAACACAAACTCATACTCTCTCTCACTCTCTCACACACACACAGACACAAAACACACACTCATACTCTCTCTCACGCACTCTCACACAAACACACACAGACACAAAACACACACTCATACTCTCTCTCACTCACTCACACACAGACACAAAACACACACTCATACTCTCTCTCACTCACACTCTCTCACACACACACACACAAAACACACACTCATACTCTCTCTCACTCACTCACACACAGACACAAAACACCCACTCATACTCTCTCTCACTCACACTCTCTCACACACACACACACAAAACATACACTCATACTCTGTCTCACTCACTGTCACTCACTCACAGACACAAAACACACACTCATACTCTCACTCACTCACACATATAGATACAAAAGACACACTCATACTCTCTCTCACTCACTCTCACTCTCAGACAGACGGACACAGACACAAAACACGCACTCATACTATCTCTCACTCACTCTCCTACACACACATACAGACACAAAACACACACTCATACTCTCTCTCACTCACTCTCACACACATACACACACAGACACAAAACACACACTCATACTGTCTCTCACTCACTCTCACTCACACACAGACGGAAACAGACAAAAAACACACACTCATACTCTCTCTCACTCTCACACACACAGACACAAAACACAAACTCATACTCTCTCTCACTCTCTCACACACACACAGACACAAAACACACACTCATACTCTCTCTCACGCACTCTCACACAAACACACACACACACACAACATACACTCATACTCTGTATCACTCACTGTCACTCACTCACAGACACAAAACACACACTCATACTCTCACTCACTCACACAGAGAGATACAAAAGACACACTCATACTCTCTCTCACTCACTCTCACTCTCAGACAGACGGACACAGACACAAAACACGCACTCATACTATCTCTCACTCACTCTCATACACACACATACAGACACAAAACACACACTCATACTCTCTCTCACTGACTCATACACACAGATACAAAACAATCATTCATACTCTCTCACACTCTCAAAAACACACTGACATAAAACACACACTCATACTCTCTCTCACTAACTCTCACTCACACACAAACGGACACAGACACAAAACACACACACATACTATCTCTCACTCACAGACATAGACACAAAACACACACCCATACTCTCTCTCTCTCACTCTCATACATACACATACAGACACTAAACACACACTCATACTCTCTCTCACTCTCTCACACACAGACACAAAACACAAACTCATACTCTCTCTCACTCTCTCACACACACACAGACACAAAACACACACTCATACTCTCACTCATTCACTCACACACAGACACAAAACACACACTCATACTCTGTCTCACTCACTGTCACTCACTCAGACACAAAACACACACTCATACTCACTCACTCACACAGACAGACACAAATGACACACTCATACTATCTCTCACTCACTCTCACTCTCAGACAGGCGGACACAGACGCAAAACACGCACTCATACTATCTCTCAGTCACTCTCATACACACACATACAGACACAAAACACACACTCATACTCTCTCTCTCTCACTCTCATACATACACATACAGACACTAAACACACACTCATACTCTCCCTCACTCTCTCACACACAGACACAAAACACAAACTCATACTCTCTCTCACTCTCTCACACACACACAGACACAAAACACCCACTCATACTCTCTCTCATTCAATCTCTCAGACACAGACACAAACACACCCTCATACTCTCTCCCACTCACTCTCTCACACACAGACACCAAACACAAACTCATACTCTCAGTCACTCTCTCACACACACACAGAGACACAAGACACATACTCATACTCTCTCAATCACTCTCACGCACACACACACACAGAGACACAAAATACACACTCACTCTCTCTCTCTCACTCTCTCACACACAGACACAAAGCACAAACTCATACTCTCTCTCACTCTCTCACACACACACAGACACAAAACACACACTCATACTCTCTCTCACGCACTCTCACACAAACACACACAGACACAAAGCACACACTCATAAACTCTCTCACTCACTCACACACAGACACAAAACACACACTCATACTCTCTCTCACTCACACTCTCTCACACACACACACACAAAACATACACTCATACTCTGTCTCACTCACTGTCACTCACTCACAGACACAAAACACACACTCATACTCTCACTCACTCACACATATAGATACAAAAGACACACTCATACTCTCTCTCACTCACTCTCACTCTCAGACAGACGGACACAGACACAAAACACGCACTCATACTATCTCTCACTCACTCTCATACACACACATACAGACACAAAACACACACTCATACTCTCTCTCACTCACTCTCACACACATACACACACAGACACAAAACACACACTCATACTGTCTCTCACTCACTCTCACTCACACACAGACGGAAACAGACACAAAACACACACTCATACTCTCTCTCACTCTCACACACACAGACAGAAAACACAAACTCATACTCTCTCTCACTCTCTCACACACACACAGACACAAAACACACACTCATACTCTCTCTCACGCACTCTCACACAAACACACACACACACAAAACATACACTCATACTCTGTATCACTCACTGTCACTCACTCACAGACACAAAACACACACTCATACTCTCACTCACTCACACAGATAGATACAAAAGACACACTCATACTCTCTCTCACTCACTCTCACTCTCAGACAGACGGACACAGACACAAAACACGCACTCATACTATCTCTCACTCACTCTCATACACACACATACAGACACAAAACACACACTCATACTCTCTCTCACTGACTCATACACACAGATACAAAACAATCATTCATACTCTCTCACACTCTCAAAAACACACTGACATAAAACACACACTCATACTCTCTCTCACTAACTCTCACTCACACACAAACGGACACAGACACAAAAAACACACACATACTATCTCTCACTCACAGACATAGACACAAAACACACACCCATACTCTCTCTCTCTCACTCTCATACATACACATACAGAAACTAAACACACACTCATACTCTCTCTCACTCTCTCACACACAGACACAAAACACAAACTCATACTCTCTCTCACTCTCTCACACACACACAGACACAAAACACACACTCATACTCTCACTCACTCACTCACACACAGACACAAAACACACACTCATACTCTGTCTCACTCACTGTCACTCACTCAGACACAAAACACACACTCATACTCTCACTCACTCACACAGATAGACACAAAAGACACACTCATACTCTCTCTCACTCACTCTCACTCTCAGACAGGCGAACACAGACGCAAAACACGCACTCATACTATCTCTCAGTCACTCTCATACACACACATACAGACACAAAACACACACTCATACTCTCTCTCTCTCACTCTCATACATACACATACAGACACTAAACACACACTCATACTCTCTCTCACTCTCTCACACACAGACACAAAACACAAACTCATACTCTCTCTCACTCTCTCACACACACACAGACACAAAACACCCACTCATACTCTCTCTCATTCAATCTCTCAGACACAGACACAAACACACCCTCATACTCTCTCCCACTCACTCTCTCACACACAGACACCAAACACAAACTCATACTCTCAGTCACTCTCTCACACACACACAGAGACACAAGACACTCACTCATACTCTCTCAATCACTCTCACGCACACACACAGAGACACAAAATACACACTCACTCTCTCTCTCTCACTCTCTCACACACAAACAGACACAAAACACACACTCATACTCTCTCTCACTCACTCTCACACACATACACACACAGACACAAAACACACACTCATACTGTCTCTCACTCACTCTCACTCACACACAGACGGAAACAGACACAAAACACACACTCATACTCTCTCTCACTCTCTCACACACAGACACAAAACACAAACTCATACTCTCTCTCACTCTCTCACACAGACACAGACACAAAACACACACTCATACTCTCTCTCACTCACTCTCACACAAACACACACAGACACAAAACACACACTCATACTCTCTCTCACTCACTCACACACAGACACAAAACACACACTCATACTCTCTCACTCACTGTCACTCACTCACAGACACAAAACACACACTCATACTCTCACTCACTCACACAGATAGATACAAAAGACACACTCATACTCTCTCTCACTCACTCTCACTCTCAGACAGACGGACACAGACACAAAACACGCACTCATACTATCTCTCACTCACTCTCATACACACACATACAGACACAAAACACACACTCATACTCTCTCTCACTGACTCATACACACAGATACAAAACAATCATTCATACTCTCTCACACTCTCAAAAACACACTGACATAAAACACACACTCATACTCTCTCTCACTAACTCTCACTCACACACAAACGGACACAGACACAAAACACAAACTCATACTATCTCTCACTCACAGACATAGACACAAAACACACACCCATACTCTCTCTCTCTCACTCTCATACATACACATACAGATACTAAACACACACTCATACTCTCTCTCACTCTCTCACACACAGACACAAAACACAAACTCATACTCTCTCTCACTCTCTCACACACACACAGACACAAAACACACACTCATACTCTCACTCACTCACTCACACACAGACACAAAACACACACTCATACTCTGTCTCACTCACTGTCACTCACTCAGACACAAAACACACACTCATACTCTCACTCACTCACACAGATAGACACAAAAGACAAACTCATACTCTCTCTCACTCACTCTCACTCTCAGACAGACGGACACAGACACAAAACACGCACTCATACTATCTCTCACTCACTCTCATACACACACATACAGACACAAAACACACACTCAGACTCTCTCTCACTGACTCATACACACAGATACAAAACAATCATTCATACTCTCTCACACTCTCATACACACACTGACACAAAACACACACTCATACTCTCTCTCACTAACTCTCACTCACACACAAACGGACACAGACACAAAACACACACTCATACTCTCTCTCACTAACTCTCTCACACACAGACACAAAACACACACTCATACTCTCTCTCACTCACTCACGCACACACAGAGACACAGGACACACACTCATACTCTCTCAATCACTCTCACGCACACACACAGACTCAAAACACACACTAATACTCTCTCTCACTCTCTCTCTCATACACACACACAGACACACAACACAAACTCATGCTCTCTCTCACTCACTCTCTCACACCCAGACACATAGCACACACTCATACTCTCTCTCTCACACACATAGAGACAAAACACTCACTCATACTCTCTCTCTCTCACACAAACACACAGAACAAAACACACACTCATACTCTCTTACTCTCTCTCACACACACACACACATAGACACAAAACATACACTCATACTCTCTCTCTCTCACTCAGACTGACACAAAACACAGGCTCATACTCTCTCTCTCTCTTACACACACACACATAGACACAAAACACACACTCATATTCTCTCTCTCTCACTCACACACATAGACACAAAACACACACTCATACTCTCTCTCCCTCTCACACACACATAGACACAAAACACACATTCATACTCACTCTCTCGCAGACATAGACACGAAACATACACTCATACTCTCTCTCTCTCACTCACACACATGGACACAAAACACACACTCATAGTCTCTCTCTCTCACTCACACAGACACAAAACACACGCTCATACTCTCTCTCTCTCACACACACACACACATAGACACAAAACACACACTTATACTCTCTCTCACTCACACTCTCACAAACACAGACACAAAACACAAACTCATACTCTCACTCACTCACTCTCTCTCACACAGACACAAAACACACACTAATACTCTCTCTCACTCACTCTCTCACACACACACACAGACACAAAACACACACTCATACTCTCTCTCCCTCAGTCTCACAGACACACACCCAGACACAAAACACACACTCATACTCTCTCTCACTCACTCTCTCACACTGTCACAAATCACACACTCAAACTCTCACTCACTCAATCTCACACACACACAGAAACAATACACACATTCATACTCTCACTCACTCACTCTCACTCACTCACAGACACAGAACACACACTCATACTCTCTCTGACTCACTCCCACTCACACACATAGACACGAAACACAATCTCATACTCTCTCTCACTCTCACACACACAGACAAAACACATACACTCACAGTCTCTCTCACTCTCTCACAAATACACAGTCACAAAACACACAGTCACACTCTCACTCACTCTCACTCACACACAGAGACACAAGACACACACTCATACTCTCTCAATCACTCTCACTCTCTCACACACACAGAGACAGAAAATACACACTCATACTCTCCCTCAATCACTCTCTCTCACACACACAGACACAAAACACACAATCATACTCTCACTTACTCACTCTCTCTCACACAGAGACAAAACACACACTCATACTCTCTCTCACTCACTCTCAAACACACACACACAGACACAATACACACACTCATACTCTCTCTCACTCACTCTCACTCAATCACAGACACAAAATACACACTCATACTCTCTCTCACTCACACACATAGACACAAAACACACACTCAAACTCTTTCACAATCACTGTCACACACAGTCACAAAACACAAACTCATACTCTCGTTCACTCACTCTCACTTACACACAGACACACACAAAACACAAACTCATACTCTCACTCACTCACTCACACACAGACACAAAACACAAACTCATACTCTCTCTCACTCTCTCACACACACAGAGACACAAAACACCCACTCATACTCTCTCTCATTCAATCTCTCAGACACAGACACAAACACACACTCATACTCTCTTCCACTCACTCTCTCACACACAGACACCAAACACAAACTCATACTCTCAATCACTCTCTCACACACACACAGAGACACAAGACACTCACTCATACTCTCTCAATCACTCTCACGCACACACACACAGAGACACAAAATACACACTCATACTCTCTCTCTCTCACTCTCTCACACACAAACAGACACAAAACACACACTCATTCTGTCTCTCACTCACTCTCACTCACACACAGACGGAAACAGACACAAAACACACACTCATACTCTCTCTCACTCTCTCACACACAGACACAAAACACAAACTCATACTCTTTCTCACTCTCTCACACACACACAGACACAAAACACACACTCATACTCTCTCTCACGCACTCTCACACAAACACACACAGACACAAAACACACACTCATACTCTCTCTCACTCACTCACACACAGACACAAAACACACACTCATACTCTCTCTCACTCACTCTCTCTCACACACACACACACAAAACATACACTCATACTCTGTCTCACTCACTGTCACTCACTCACAGACACAAAACACACACTCATACTCTCACTCACTCACACAGATAGATACAAAAGACACACTCATACTCTCTCTCACTCACTCTCACTCTCAGACAGACGGACACAGACACAAAACACGCACTCATACTATCTCTCACTCACTCTCATACACACACATACAGACACAAAACACACACTCATACTCTCTCTCACACACTCTCACTCACACACAGACGGAAACAGACACAAAACACACACTCATACTATCTCTCACTAACTCTCACACACACACACACAGACACAAAGCACACACTCATACTCTCTCTCACTGACTCTCACAAACACACAAACACAAAACACACACTCATACTCTCACTCACTAACGCTCTCTCACACAGACACAAAACACACTCTCATACTCTCTCTCACTCATTTCAAAAACACACATACCCAGACACAAAACGCACACTCATACTCTCTCTCACTCACTCTCTCACACAAAGACACAAAACACACACTCATTCTCTCTCTCACTCACTCTCTCTCTCACTCACACACACACACAAAACACACACTCATACTCTCTCTCACTCACTCTCACTCTCGGACAGGCGGACACAGACGCAAAACACGCACTCATACTATCTCTCAGTCACTCTGATACACACACATACAGACACAAAACACACACTCATACTCTCTCTCTCTCACTCTCATACATACACATACAGACACTAAACACACACTCATACTCTCTCTCACTCTCTCACACACAGACACAAAACACAAACTCATACTCTCTCTCACTCTCTCACACACACACAGACACAAAACACCCACTCATACTCTCTCTCATTCAATCTCTCAGACACAGACACAAACACACCCTCATACTCTCTCCCACTCACTCTCTCACACACAGACACCAAACACAAACTCATACTCTCAGTCACTCTCTCACACACACACAGAGACACAAGACACTCACTCATACTCTCTCAATCACTCTCACGCACACACACACAGAGACACAAAATACACACTCACTCTCTCTCTCTCACTCTCTCACACACAAACAGACACAAAACACACACTCATACTCTCTCTCACTCACTCTCACACACATACACACACAGACACAAAACACACACTCATACTGTCTCTCACTCACTCTCACTCACACACAGACGGAAACAGACACAAAACACACACTCATACTCTCTCTCACTCTCTCACACACAGACACAAAACACAAACTCATACTCTCTCTCACTCTCTCACACACACACAGACACAAAACACACACTCATACTCTCTCTCACTCACTCTCACACAAACACACACAGACACAAAACACACACTCATACTCTCTCTCACTCACTCACACACAGACACAAAACACACACTCATACTCTCTCTCACTCACACTCTCTCACACACACACACACAAAACATACACTCATACTCTGTATCACTCACTGTCACTCACTCACAGACACAAAACACACACTCATACTCACTCACTCACACAGATAGATACAAAAGACACACTCATACTCTCTCTCACTCACTCTCACTCTCAGACAGACGGACACAGACACAAAACACGCACTCATACTATCTCTCACTCACTCTCATACACACACATACAGACACAAAACACACACTCATACTCTCTCTCACTGACTCATACACACAGATACAAAACAATCATTCATACTCTCTCACACTCTCAAAAACACACTGACATAAAACACACACTCATACTCTCTCTCACTAACTCTCACTCACACACAAACGGACACAGACACAAAACACACACTCATACTATCTCTCACTCACAGACATAGACACAAAACACACACCCATACTCTCTCTCTCTCACTCTCATACATACACATACAGATACTAAACACACACTCATACTCTCTCTCACTCTCTCACACACAGACACAAAACACAAACTCATACTCTCTCTCACTCTCTCACACACACACAGACACAAAACACACACTCATACTCTCACTCACTCACTCACACACAGACACAAAACACACACTCATACTCTGTCTCACTCACTGTCACTCACTCAGACACAAAACACACACTCATACTCTCACTCACTCACACAGATAGACACAAAAGACAAACTCATACTCTCTCTCACTCACTCTCACTCTCAGACAGACGGACACAGACACAAAACACGCACTCATACTATCTCTCACTGACTCATACACACAGATACAAAACAACCATTCATACTCTCTCACACTCTCATACACACACTGACACAAAACACACACTCATACTCTCTCTCACTAACTCTCACTCACACACAAACGGACACAGACACAAAACACACACTCATACTCTCTCTCACTAACTCTCTCACACACAGACACAAAACACACACTCATACTCTCTCTCACTCACTCACGCACACACAGAGACACAGGACACACACTCATACTCTCTCAATCACTCTCACGCACACACACGCACAGAGACACAAAATACACAATCATACTCTCACTCACTCTCTCTCTCACACACAGACTCAAAACACACACTAATACTCTCTCTCACTCTCTCTCTCATACACACACACAGACACACAACACAAACTCATGCTCTCTCTCACTCACTCTCTCACACCCAGACACATAGCACACACTCATACTCTCTCTCTCACACACATAGAGACAAAACACTCACTCATACTCTCTCTCTCTCACACAAACACACAGAACAAAACACACACTCATACTCTCTTACTCTCTCTCACACACACACACACATAGACACAAAACATACACTCATACTCTCTCTCTCACTCAGACTGACACAAAACACAGGCTCATACTCTCTCTCTCTCTTACACACACACACATAGACACAAAACACACACTCATATTCTCTCTCTCTCACTCACACACATAGACACAAAACACACACTCATACTCTCTCTCCCTCTCACACACACATAGACACAAAACACACATTCATACTCACTCTCTCACAGACATAGACACGAAACATACACTCATACTCTCTCTCTCTCACTCACACACATGGACACAAAACACACACTCATAGTCTCTCTCTCTCACTCACACAGACACAAAACACACGCTCATACTCTCTCTCTCTCACACACACACACACATAGACACAAAACACACACTTATACTCTCTCTCACTCACACTCTCACAAACACAGACACAAAACACAAACTCATACTCTCACTCACTCACTCTCTCTCACACAGACACAAAACACACACTAATACTCTCTCTCACTCACTCTCTCACACACACACACAGACACAAAACACACACTCATACTCTCTCTCCCTCAGTCTCACAGACACACACCCAGACACAAAACACACACTCATACTCTCTCTCACTCACTCTCTCACACTGTCACAAATCACACACTCAAACTCTCACTCACTCAATCTCACACACACACAGAAACAATACACACATTCATACTCTCACTCACTCACTCTCACTCACTCACAGACACAGAACACACACTCATACTCTCTCTGACTCACTCCCACTCACACACATAGACACGAAACACAATCTCATACTCTCTCTCACTCTCACACACACAGACAAAACACATACACTCACAGTCTCTCTCACTCTCTCACAAATACACAGTCACAAAACACACAGTCACACTCTCACTCACTCTCACTCACACACAGAGACACAAGACACACACTCATACTCTCTCAATCACTCTCACTCTCTCACACACACAGAGACAGAAAATACACACTCATACTCTCCCTCAATCACTCTCTCTCACACACACAGACACAAAACACACAATCATACTCTCACTTACTCACTCTCTCTCACACAGAGACAAAACACACACTCATACTCTCTCTCACTCACTCTCAAACACACACACACAGACACAATACACACACTCATACTCTCTCTCACTCACTCTCACTCAATCACAGACACAAAATACACACTCATACTCTCTCTCACTCACACACATAGACACAAAACACACACTCATACTCTTTCACAATCACTGTCACACACAGTCACAAAACACAAACTCATACTCTCGTTCACTCACTCTCACTTACACACAGACATACACAAAACACAAACTCATACTCTCACTCACTCACTCACACACAGACACAAAACACAAACTCATACTCTCTCTCACTCTCTCACACACACACAGACACAAAACACCCACTCATACTCTTTCTCATTCAATCTCTCAGACACAGACACAAACACACACTCATACTCTCTCCCACTCACTCTCTCACACACAGACACCAAACACAAACTCATACTCTCAATCACTCTCTCACACACACACAGAGACACAAGACACTCACTCATACTCTCTCAATCACTCTCACGCACACACACACACAGAGACACAAAATACACACTCATACTCTCTCTCTCTCACTCTCTCACACACAAACAGACACAAAACACACACTCATACTCTCTCTCACTCACTCTCACACACATACACACACAGACACAAAACACACACTCATTCTGTCTCTCACTCACTCTCACTCACACACAGACGGAAACAGACACAAAACACACACTCATACTCTCTCTCACTCTCTCACACACAGACACAAAACACAAACTCATACTCTCTCTCACTCTCTCACACACACACAGACACAAAACACACACTCATACTCTCTCTCACGCACTCTCACACAAACACACACAGACACAAAACACACACTCATACTCTCTCTCACTCACTCACACACAGACACAAAACACACACTCATACTCTCTCTCACTCACTCTCTCTCACACACACACACACAAAACATACACTCATACTCTGTCTCACTCACTGTCACTCACTCACAGACACAAAACACACACTCATACTCTCACTCACTCACACAGATAGATACAAAAGACACACTCATACTCTCTCTCACTCACTCTCACTCTCAGACAGACGGACACAGACACAAAACACGCACTCATACTATCTCTCACTCACTCTCATACACACACATACAGACACAAAACACACACTCATACTCTCTCTCACGCACTCTCACTCACACACAGACGGAAACAGACACAAAACACACACTCATACTATCTCTCACTAACTCTCACACACACACACACAGACACAAAGCACACACTCATACTCTCTCTCACTGACTCTCACAAACACACAAACACAAAACACACACTCATACTCTCACTCACTAACGCTCTCTCACACAGACACAAAACACACTCTCATACTCTCTCTCACTCATTTCAAAAACACACATACCCAGACACAAAACGCACACTCATACTCTCTCTCACTCACTCTCTCACACAAAGACACAAAACACACACTCATTCTCTCTCTCACTCACTCTCTCTCTCACTCACACACACACACAAAACACACACTCATACTCTCTCTCACTCACTCTCTCACACACAGAAACAAAACACACACTCATACTCTCTCTCACTCACTCTCTCACACACAGAAACAAAACACACACTCATACTCTATCTCACTCACTGTCTCACACACAGACACAAAACACACAATCATACTCACTCTCACTCACTCTCTCAGACACAGACACAAAATACACACTCATACTCTCTCTCACTCACTCTCTCTGACACACACACAAATCACACACTCATACTTTCTCTCTCACAATCTCTCTCTCACACACAGACACTAAACACACACTCATACCCTCTCTCACTCACTCTCACTCACTCACAGACACAAAACACACTCTCATACTCTCTCTCACTCACAGACATAGACACAAAACACACACTCATACTCTCTCTCTCACTCTCATATATACACATACAGACACAAAACACACACTCATACTCTCTCTCACTCTCTCACACACAGACACAAAACACAAACTCATACTCTCTCTCACTCTCTCTCTCACACACACACAAAACACACACTCATACTCTCTCTCACGCACTCTCACACAAACACACACAGACACAAAACACACACTCATACTCTCTCTCACTCACTCACACACAGACACAAAACACACACTCATACTCTCTCTCACTCACTCTCTCTCACACACACAGACACAAAACACACACTCATACTCTGTCTCACTCACTGTCACTCACTCACAGACACAAAACACACACTCATACTCTCACTCACTCACACAGATAGACACAAAAGACACACTCATACTCTCTCTCTCTCACTCTCACTCACAGACAGACGGACACAGACACAAAACACGCACTCATACTATCTCTCACTCACTCTCATACACACACATACAGACACAAAACACAGACTCATACTCTCTCTCACTGACTCATACACACAGATACAAAACAATCATTCATACTCTCTCACACTCTCAAACACACACTGACACAAAACACACACTCATACTCTCTCTCACGAACTCTCACACACACTCAAACGGACACAGACACAAAGCACACATTCATACTCTCTCTCACTAACTCTCTCACACACAGACACAAAACACACACTCATACTCTCTCTCACTCACTCACGCACACACAGAGACACAGGACACACACTCATACTCTCTCAATCACTCTCACGCACACACACGCACAGAGACACAAAATACACAATCATACTCTCACTCACTCTCTCTCTCACACACAGACTCAAAACACACACTAATACTCTCTCTCACTCTCTCTCTCATACACACACACAGACACACAACACAAACTCAGAGTCTCTCTCAGTCACACACACAGACACAAAACACACACTCATACTGTCTCTCACACACATAGAGACAAAACACACACTCATACTCTCTTACTCTCTCTCTCACACACACACACATAGACACAAAACATACACTCATACTCTCTCTCACTCACTCTCTCACACACAGACACAAAACACACACTCATACTCACTCTCTCACAGACTTAGACACAAAACATACACTCATACTCTCTCTCTCTCACACACACATAGACACAAAACACACATTCATACTCACTCTCTCACAGACATAGACACAAAACATACACTCATACTCTCTCTCTCTCACTCACACACATGGACACAAAACACACACTCATAGTCTCTCTCTCTCACTCACACAGACACAAAACACACGCTCATACTCTCTCTCTCTCTCACACACACACATAGACACAAAACACACACATACACTCTCTCACTCACTCTCTCACAAACACAGACACAAAACGCAAACTCATACTCTCACTCACTCACTCTCTCTCACACAGACACAAAACACACACTAATACTCTCTCTCACTCACTCTCTCACACACACACACAGACACAAAACACACACTCATACTCTCACTCACTCACTCTCTCTCACACAGACACGAAACACACACTCATACTCTCTCTCACTCAGTCTCAAACACACACACACAGACACAAAACACACACTCATACTCTCTCTCACGAACTCTCACACACACTCAAACGGACACAGACACAAAGCACACATTCATACTCTCTCTCACTAACTCTCTCACACACAGACACAAAACACACACTCATACTCTCTCTCACTCACTCACGCACACACAGAGACACAGGACACACACTCATACTCTCTCAATCACTCTCACGCACACACACGCACAGAGACACAAAATACACAATCATACTCTCACTCACTCTCTCTCTCACACACAGACTCAAAACACACACTAATACTCTCTCTCACTTTCTCTCTCATACACACACACAGACACACAACACAAACTCAGAGTCTCTCTCAGTCACACACACAGACACAAAACACACACTCATACTGTCTCTCACACACATAGAGACAAAACACACACTCATACTCTCTCTCTCTCACACACAGACGCACAGAACAAAACACACACTCATACTCTCTTACTCTCTCTCTCACACACACACACATAGACACAAAACATACACTCATACTCTCTCTCACTCACTCTCTCACACACAGACACAAAACACACACTCATACTCACTCTCTCACAGACTTAGACACAAAACATACACTCATACTCTCTCTCTCTCTCACACACACATAGACACAAAACACACATTCATACTCACTCTCTCACAGACATAGACACAAAACATACACTCATACTCTCTCTCTCTCACTCACACACATGGACACAAAACACACACTCATAGTCTCTCTCTCTCACTCACACAGACACAAAACACACGCTCATACTCTCTCTCTCTCTCACACACACACATAGACACAAAACACACACATACACTCTCTCACTCACTCTCTCACAAACACAGACACAAAACGCAAACTCATACTCTCACTCACTCACTCTCTCTCACACAGACACAAAACACACACTAATACTCTCTCTCACTCACTCTCTCACACACACACACAGACACAAAACACACACTCATACTCTCACTCACTCACTCTCTCTCACACAGACACGAAACACACACTCATACTCTCTCTCACTCAGTCTCAAACACACACACACAGACACAAAACACACACTCATACTCTCTCTCCTCACTCTCACAGACACACACCCAGACACAAAACGCACACTCATACTCTCTCTCACTCACTCTCTCACTGTCACAAATCACACACTCAAACTCTCACTCACTCTCTCTCACACACACACACAGAAACAATACACACATTCATACTCTCACTCACTCACTCTCACTCACTCACAGACACAGAACACACACTCATACTCTCTCTGACTCACTCCCACTCACACACATAGACACAAAACACAAACTCATACTCTCTCTCACTCCCTCTCACACACACAAACACACAAGACACAAAACACACACAGTCATACTCTCTCTCAATCTCTCACACACACAGACAAAACACATACACTCACAGTCTCTCTCACTCTCTCACAAACACACAGTCACAAAACAAACACTCACACTCTCACTCACTCTCACTCACACACATAGACACAAAACACACACTCACACTCTCTCTCACTCACTCGCACTCACACACAGAGACACAAGACACACACTCATACTCTCTCAATCACTCTCACTCTCTCACACACACAGAGACAGAAAATACACACTCATACACTCCCTCACTCACTCTCTCTCAAACACACAGACACAAAACACACACTCATACTCTCTCTCACTCACTCTCTCACATACGGACACAAAACACACACTCATACTCTCACTCACTCACTCTCTCTCAAACACACAGACACAAAACACACACTCATACTCTCTCTCACTCACTCTCTCACATACGGACACAAAACACACACTCATACTCTCACTCACTCACTCTCTCACACACAGACACAAAACACACACTCATACTCACTCTCACTCACTCTCTCAGACACAGACACAAATCACACACTCATACTCTCTCTCTCACACTTTCTCTCTCACACACAGACACAAAACACACACTCATACTCTCTCTCACTCACTCTCTCACACACACTGACACAAAACAAACACTCATACTCTATCTCACTAACTCTCACTCACACACAGACGCACACAAAACACAAACTCATACTCTCTCTCAGTCACACACACAGACACAAAACACACACTCATACTCTCTCTCACTCACTCTCTCACACCCAGACACAGCACACACTCATACTTTCTCTCTCACACACATAGAGACAAAACACACACTCATACTCTCTCTCTCTCACACACACACACAGAACAAAACACACACTCATACTCTCTTACTCTCTCTCTCACACACACACACATAGACACAAAACATACACTCATACTCTCTCTCACTCACTCTCTCACACACAGACACAAAACACACACTCATACTCACTCTCTCACAGACTTAGACACAAAACATACACTCATACTCTCTCTCTCTCACTCACACACATGGACACAAAACACACACTCATAGTCTCTTTCTCTCACTCACACAGAAACAAAACACACGCTCATACTCTCTCTCTCTCTCACACACATACACACATAGACACAAAACACACACTTATACACTCTCTCACTCACTCTCTCACAAACACAGACACAAAACGCAAACTCATACTCTCACTCACTCACTCTCTCTCACACAGACACAAAACACACACTAATACTCTCTCTCACTCACTCTCTCACACACAGACACGAAACACACACTCATACTCTCTCTCACTCAGTCTCAAACACACACAAACAGACACAAAACACACACTCATACTCTCTCTCCTCACTCTCACAGACACACACCCAGACACAAAACACACACTCATACTCTCTCTCACTCACTCTCTCACACTGTCACAAATCACACACTCAAACTCTCACTCACTCTCTCTCTCACACACACACAGAAACAATACACACATTCATACTCTCACTCACTCACTCTCACTCACTCACAGACACAGAACACACACTCATACTCTCTCTGACTCACTCCCACTCACACACATAGACACAAAACACAAACTCATACTCTCTCTCACTCCCTCTCACACACACAAACACACAAGACACAAAACACACACAGTCATACTCTCTCTCAATCTCTCACGCACACAGACAAAACACATACACTCACAGTCTCTCTCACTCTCTCACAAACACACAGTCACAAAACAAACACTCACACTCTCACTCACTCTCACTCACACACATAGACACAAAACACACACTCACACTCTCTCTCACTCACTCGCACTCACACACAGAGACACAAGACACACACTCATACTCTCTCAATCACTCTCACTCTCTCACACACACAGAGACAGAAAATACACACTCATACACTCCCTCACTCACTCTCTCTCAAACACACAGACACAAAACACACACTCATACTCTCTCTCACTCACTCTCTCACATACGGACACAAAACACACACTCATACTCTCACTCACTCTCTCACACACAGACACAAAACACACACTCATACTCACTCTCACTCACTCTCTCAGACACAGACACAAATCACACACTCATACTCTCTCTCTCACACTTTCTCTCTCACACACAGACACAAAACACACACTCATACCCTCTCTCACTCACTCTCTCACACACACACTGACACAAAACAAACACTCATACTCTATCTCACTAACTCTCACTCACACACAGACGCACACAAAATACAAACTCATACTCTCTTTCACTCACTCTCACTCACACACAGACGGACACCAAACACAAACTCATACTCTCTCTCACTCTCTCGCACACACAGACACAAAACACAAACTCATGCTATAAAATCCTCACTCACACACACACAGACACAAAATACACATTCATACTCTCACTCACTCTGTCACACACACACAGAACAAAACACACACTCATACTCTCTCTGACTCACTCTTTCACACACAGACATAAAACACACACTCATACTCTCTCTCACTCACTCTCTCACACACACACACAAAACACACACTCATACTCTCTCTCACTCACTCTCTCACACACAGACACAAAACACACAATCATACTCTCTCTCACTCACTCTCTCACACACAGACACAAAACACACACTCATAATCTCACGCCCTCACTCTCTCACACACAGACACAAAACAAACTCATACTCTCTCTCACTCTGTCACAAACATACACAAAACTCTCACTCACACTCAATCACACACAGACACAAAACACACACTCATACTATCTCTCACTCTCTCTCACACACACAAGAAGACATAAAACACACACTCATACTCTCTCTCACTCACTCTCTCACACACAGACACAAAACACACACTCATACTCTCTCTCACTCACTCTCTCACACACAGACACAAAACACACAATCATACTCTCTCTCACTCACTCTCTCAGACACAGACACAAAACACATACTCATACTCTCTCTCACTCACTCTCACTTACACACTGACACAAAACACACACTCATACTCTCTCTCACACTCTCTCACACACACACTGACACAAAACAAACACTCATACTCTATCTCACTAACTCTCACACAGACAGACGGACACAGACACAAAACACACACTCATACTCTCTTTCACTCACACTCACACAAACACACACAGACACAAAACACACACTCATACTCTCTCTCACTCACCCTCACACACAGACACAAAAAACACACTCATACTCTCTCTCACTCATTCACTCTCAAACGCACAGACAAAGAACACACACTCATACTCTCTTTCACTCACTCTCACTCTCACACAGACGCACACAAAACAAAAACTCATACTCTCTCTCATTCTCTCTCACACACAGACACAAAACACAGACTCATACTATAACTCCCTCACTCTCACACACACACAGACACAAAACACACACTCATACTCTCACTCACTCAGTCACACACACACAGACACAAAACACACACTCATACTCTCTCTCACTCACTCTCTCTCTCTAACACACACACACACACAAGACACACACTCTACTCTCTCTCACGCACTCTCTCAAACACAGACACAAAAAAAACAGTCGCACTCTCTCTCACTCACTCTCTCACACACAGACACAAAACACACACTCATACTCTCTCTCACTCACTCTCACTCACGCACAGATGGACACAGACAGAAAACACACACTCATACTAATTCTCACTCTCACACACACATACAGACACAAAACACACAATCATACTCTCTCTCACTGACTCTCATACACACACACAGACACAAAAAACACACTCATACTCTCACTCACTCTCTCTCAAACACACACACACAGAAACAAAACACACACTCATACTCTCTCTCACTAACTCTCACTCACTCACAGACACAAAACACACACTCATACTCCCTCTCACTCACACACATAGACACAAAACACACTCCCATACTCTCTCTCACTCACTCTCATACACACATATAGAGACACAAAACACACACTCATACTCTCTCACACTCTCTCACACACACAGACACAAAACACACACTCATACTCTCTCTCACTCTCTCACACACACACTGACACAGAACAAACACTCATACTCTATCTCACTAACTCTCAATCACACACAGACGGACACAGACACAAAACACACACTCATACTCACTATCACTCACTCTAACACAAACACACACAGACACAAAACACAAACTCATACTCTCTCTCACTCTTTCTCTCTCACACACACACAGACATAAAACAAACACTCATACTCTCACTCACTCTCTCTCTCTCAGACAGACACAAAACACACACTCATACTCTCTCTCTCTCTCTCACACACACAGACACAAAACACACAATCATACTCTCTCTCACTCACTCTCTCAGACACAGATACAAAACACATACTCATACTCTCTCTCACTCACTCTCTCAGACACAGACACAAATCACACACTCATACTCTCTCTCTCACACTCTCTCTCTCACACACAGACACAAAACACACACTCATACTCTCTCTAACTCTCTCTCTCACACACAGACGGACACAGACACAAAACACACACTCATACTCTTTATCACTCACTCTCGCACAAACACACACAGACACAAAACACACACTCATAGTCTCTTTCACTCTCTCACACACAAAGACACAAAACACACAATCATACTCTCTCACACACACACTGACACAAAACAAACACTCATACTCTATCTCACTAACTCTCATTCAGACACAGACGGACTCAGACACAAAACACACACTCATAGTGTCTATCACTCACTCTCACACAAACACACACAGACACAAACCACACACTCATACTCTCTCTTACTCACTCTCTCTCACACACACAGACACAAAACACACACTCATACTCTCACTCACTCACTCTCACTCACTCACAGACACAAAACACACAATCATACTCTCTCTCAATCACACACATAGACACAAAACACACACTCATACTCTCTCTCACTCACTCTCATACACACACAAACAGACACAAAACACACACTCATACTCTCGCTCACTCTCTCACACACAAAGACACAAAACACACACTCATACTCTAAGTCAGTCACTCTTACACACACACAGACACAAAACACACACTCATACTCTCACTCAATCACTCACACACACACAGACACAAAACACACACTCATACTCTCACTCACACTCTCACACACACACAGACACAAACCACACACTCATACTCTCTCTCACACACTCTCTCTCTCTCACACACACACACACACACACACAAAACACACACTCATACTCTCTCTCACTCACTCTCTCACACAGACACAAAAAAAACACACACACTCTCTCACTCACTCTCTCACACACAGACACAAAACACATACTAATACTTTCTCGCACTCACTCTCTCACACACAGACACAAAGCACACACTCATACTCTCTCTCACTCACTCTCTCACACACAGACACAAAAAAAACACACATACACTCTCTCACTCGCTCTCTCACACACAGACAGAAAACACACACAGTCATACTCTCTCTCACTCACTATCTCAGACACAGACACAAATCGCACACTCATACTCTCTCTCACTCACTCTCTCACACACAGACACAAAACACACAATCATACTCACTCTCACTCACTCTCTCAGACACAGACACAAATCACACACTCATACTCTCTCTCTCACACTTTCTCTCTCACACACAGACACAAAACACACACTCATACTCTCTCTCACTCACTCTCTCACACACACACTGACACAAAACAAACACTCATACTCTATCTCACTAACTCTCACTCACACACAGACGCACACAAAACACAAACTCATACTCTCTCTCAGTCACTCACACACAGAAACAAAACACACACTCATACTCTCTCTCACTCACTCTCTCACAGACACAGACACAGAACACACACTCATACTCTCTTTCACTCACTCTCACTCACACACAGACGGACACCAAACACAAACTCATACTCTCTCTCACTCTCTCGCACACACAGACACAAAACACACACTCATGCTATAAAATCCTCACTCTCACACACACACAGACACAAAATACACACTCATACTCTCACTCACTCTGTCACACACACACAGAACAAAACACACACTCATACTCTCTCTGACTCACTCTTTCACACACAGACACAAAACACACAATCATACTCTCTCTCACTCACTCTCTCACACACACACACAAAACACACACTCATACTCTCTCTCACTCACTCTCTCACACACAGACACAAAACACACAATCATACTCTCTCTCACTCACTCTCTCAGACACAGACACAAAACACATACTCATACTCTCTCTCACTCACTCTCTCAGACACAGACACAAATCACACACTCATACTCTCTCTCTCACATTCTCTCTCTCACACACAGACACAAAACACACACTCATACTCTCTCTCACTCTCTCTCACACACACACTGACACAAAACAAACACTCATACTCTATCTCACTAACTCTCACACAGACAGACGGACACAGACACAAAACACACAATCATACTCTCTTTCACTCACACTCACACAAACACACACAGACACAAAACACACACTCATACTCTCTCTCACTCACCCTCACACACAGACACAAAAAACACACTCATACTCTCTCTCACTCATTCACTCTCAAACACACAGACACAGAACACACACTCATACTCTCTTTCACTCACTCTCACTCTCACACAGACGCACACAAAACACAAACTCATACTCTCTCTCATTCTCTCTCACACACAGACACAAAACACAGACTCATACTATAACTGCCTCACTCTCACACACACACAGACACAAAACACACACTCATACTCTCTCTCACTCACTCTCTCTCTCTAACACACACACACACACAAAACACACACTCATACTCTCTCTCACGCACTCTCTCACACACAGACACAAAAAAAACACTCGCACTCTCACTCACTCACTCTCTCACACACAGACACAAAACACACACTCATACGCTCTCTCACTCACTCTCACTCACGCACAGATGGACACAGACACAAAACACACACTCATACTAACTCTCACTCTCACACACACACACACACAGACACAAAACACACACTCATACTCTCTCTCACACTCTCAGACACACACACACAAAACCCACGCTCATACTCTCTCTCACTCACTCGCACTCACGCTCAGACGGACACAGACAGAAAACACACACTCATACTAATTCTCACTCTCACACACACATACAGACACAAAACACACAATCATACTCTCTCTCACTGACTCTCATACACACACACAGACACAAAAAACACACTCATACTCTCACTCACTCTCTCTCAAACACACACACACAGAAACAAAACACACACTCATACTCTCTCTCACTAACTCTCACTCACTCACAGACACAAAACACACACTCATACTCCCTCTCACTCACACACATAGAAACAAAACACACTCCCATACTCTCTCTCACTCACTCTCATACACACATATAGAGACACAAAACACACACTCATACTCTCTCACACTCTCTCACACACACAGACATAATACACACACTCATACTCTCTCTCACTCTCTCACACACACACTGACACAGAACAAACACTCATACTCTATCTCACTCTCAATCACACACAGACGGACACAGACACAAAACACACACTCATACTCACTATCACTCACTTTAACACAAACACACACAGACACAAAACACAAACTCATACTCTCTCTCACTCTTTCTCTCTCACACACACACAGACATAAAACAAACACTCATACTCTCACTCACTCTCTCTCTCTCTCACACACAGACACAAAACACACACTCATACTCTCTCTCTCTCTCACACACACAGACACAAAACACACAATCATACTCTCTCTCACTCACTCTCTCAGACACAGATACAAAACACATACTCATACTCTCTCTCACTCACTCTCTCAGACACAGACACAAATCACACACTCATACTCTCTCTCTCACGCTCTCTCTCTCACACACAGACACAAAACACACACTCATACTCTCTCTCACTCTCTCTCTCACACACACACAGACATAAAACACACACTCATACTTTCTCTCACTCACTCTCTCACACACAGACACAAAACACACACTCATACTCTCTCTCTCTCTCACACACACAGACACAAAACACACAATCATACTCTCTCTCACTCACTCTCTCAGACACAGATACAAAACACATACTCACTCTCTCTCACTCACTCTCTCAGACACAGAAACAAATCACACACTCATACTCTCTCTCTCACACTCTCTCTCTCACACACAGACACAAAACACACACTCATACTCTCTCTCACTCTCTCTCTCACACACACACACAGACATAAAACACACACTCATACTTTCTCTCACTCACTCTCTCACACACAGACACAGAACACACACTCATACTCTCTCTCACTCACTCTCTCAGACACAGACACAAATCACACACTCATACTCTCTCTCTCACACTCTCTCTCTCACACACAGACACAAAACACACACTCATACTCTATCTCACTAACTCTCACTCACACACAGACGGACACAGACACAAAACACACACTCATACTCTCTATCACTCACTCTCGCACAAACACACACAGACACAAAACACAAACTCATAGTCTCTTTCACTCTCTCACACACACAGACACAAAACACACAATCATATTCTCTCACACACACACTGACACAAAACAAACACTCATACTCTATCTCACTAACTCTCATTCAGACACAGACGGACTCAGACACAAAACAAACACTCATAGTGTCTATCACTCATTCTCACACAAACACACACAGACACAAACCACACACTCATACTCTCTCTTACTCACTCTCTCTCGCACTCACAGACACAAAACACACACTCATACTCTCTCAATCACACACATAGACACAAAACAAACAATCATACTCTCTCTCACTCACTCTCATACACACACAAACAGACACAAAACACACACTCATACTCTCTCTCACTCACTCTCACTCACTCACAGACACAAAACACACACTCATACTCTCTCTCAATCACACACATAGACACAAAACAAACACTCATACTCTCTCTCACTCACTCTCATACACACACAAACAGACACAAAACACACACTCATACTCTCTCTCACTCTCTCACACACACAGCCACAAAACACACACTCATACTCTAAGTCAGTCACTCTTACACACACACAGACACAAAACACACACTCATACTCTCACTCACTCACTCACACACACACAGACACAAAACACACACTCATACTCTCACTCACACTCACACACACACTGACACAAACCACACACTCATACTCTCTCTCACTCACAATCTCTCTCTCACACACACACACACACACACACAAAACACTCACTCATACTCTCTCTCACTCACTCTCTCACACAGACACAAAAAAACACACACACTCTCTCACTCACTCTCTCACACACAGACACAAAACACATACTAATACTTTCTCGCACTCACTCTCTCACACACAGACACAAAGCACACACTCATACTCTCTCTCACTCACTGTCTCACACACAGACACAAAGAAAAACACACATACTCTCTACTCACTCGCTCTCTCACACACAGACAGAAAGCACACACAGTCATACTCTCTTTCACTCACTATCTCAGACACAGACACAAATCACACACTCATACTCTCTCTCACTCACTCTCTCACACACAGACACAAAACACACAATCATACTCACTCTCACTCACTCTCTCACACACAGACACAAAACACACACTCATACTCTATCTCACTAACTCTCACTCACACACAGACGGACACAGACACAAAACACACACTCATACTCTCTATCACTCACTCTCGCACAAACACACACAGACACAAAACACACACTCATAGTCTCTTTCACTCTCTCGCACACACAGACACAAAACACACAATCATACTCTCTCACAAACACACTGACACAAAACAAACACTCATACTCTATCTCACTAACTCTCATTCAGACACAGACGGACTCAGACACAAAACACACACTCATAGTGTCTATCACTCACTCTCACACAAACACACACAGACACAAACCACACACTCATACTCTCTCTTACTCACTCTCTCTCACACACACAGACACAAAACACACACTCATACTCTCTCTCACTCACTCTCACTCACTCACAGAAACAAAACACACACTCATACTCTCTCTCAATCACACACATAGACACAAAACAAACACTCATACTCTCTCTCACTCACTCTCATACACACACAAACAGACACAAAACAAACACTCATACTCTCTCTCACTCTCTCACACACACAGACACAAAACACACACTCATACTCTAAGTCAGTCACTCTTACACACACACAGACACAAAACACACACTCATACTCTCACTCACTCACTCACACACACAGACACAAAACACACACTCATACTCTCACTCACTCACTCACACACACACAGACACAAAACACACACTCATACTCTCTCTCACTCACTCTCACACACTCACAGACACAAAACACACACTCATACTCTCTCTCACTCACTCTCTCTCTCTCACACACACACACACACACAAAACACACACTCATACTCTCTCTCACTCACTCTCTCTCTCTCACACACACACACACACAAAACACACACTCATACTCTCTCTCACTCACTCTCTCACACAGACACAAAAAAACACACACACTCTCTCACTCACTCTCTCACACACAGACACAAAACACATACTAATACTTTCTCACACTCACTCTCTCACACACAGACACAAAGCACACACTCATACTCTCTCTCACTCACTCTCTCACACACAGACACAAAAAAAACACACATACTCTCTCTCACTCGCTCTCTCACACACAGACAGAAAACACACACAGTCATACTCTCTCTCACTCACTCTCTCACACACAGACACAAAACATACACTCATACTCACTCTCACTCACTCTCTCAGACACAGACACAAATCACACACTCATACTCTCTCTCTCACACTTTCTCTCTCACACACAGACACAAAACACACACTCATACTCTCTCTCACTCACTCTCTCACACACACACTGACACAAAACAAACACTCATACTCTATCTCACTAACTCTCACTCACACACAGACGCACACAAAACACAAACTCATACTCTCTCTCAGTCACTCACACACAGAAACAAAACACACACTCATACTCTCTCTCACTCACTCTCTCACAGACACAGACACAGAACACACACTCATAATCTCTTTCACTCACTCTCACTCACACACAGACGGACACCAAACACAAACTCATACTCTCTCTCACTCTCTCGCACACACAGACACAAAACACACACTCATGCTATAAAATCCTCACTCTCACACACACACAGACACAAAATACACACTCATACTCTCACTCACTCTGTCACACACACACAGACACAAAACACACAATCATACTCTCTCTCACTCACTCTCTCACACACACACACAAAACACACACTCATACTCTCTCTCACTCACTCTCTCTCTCTCTCACACACACACACACAGAAAACACACACTCATACTCTCAATCACTCTCTCACACACAGACACAAAACACACAATCATACTCTCTCTCACTCACTCTCTCAGGCACAGACACAAAACACATACTCATACTCTCTCTCACTCACTCTCTCAGACACAGACACAAATCACACACTCATACTCTCTCTCTCACACTCTCTCTCTCACACACAGACACAAAACAAACACTCATACTCTATCTCACTAACTCTCACACAGACAGACGGACACAGACACAAAACACACACTCATACTCTCTTTCACTCACACTCACACAAACACACACAGACACAAAACACAAACTCATATTCTCTCTCACTCACCCTCACACACAGACACAAAAAACACACTCATACTCTCTCTCACTCATTCACTCTCAAACACACAGACACAGAACACACACTCATACTCTCTTTCACACACTCTCACTCTCACACAGACGCACACAAAACACAAACTCATACTCTCTCTCATTCTCTCTCACACACAGACACAAAACACAGACTCATAGTATAACTCTCTCACTCTCACACACACACAGACACAAAAAACACACTCATACTCTCACTCACTCAGTCACACACACACGGACACAAAACACACACTCATACTCTCTCTCACTCACTCTCTCTCTCTAACACACACACACACACAAAACACACACTCATACTCTCTCTCACTCACTCTCTCACACACAGACACAAAAAAAACACTCGCACTCTCTCTCACTCACTTTCTCACACACAGACACAAAACACACGCTCATACTCTCTCTCACTCACTCTCACTCACGCACAGATGGACACAGACAGAAAACACACACTCATACTAACACTCACTCTCACACATACACACACACAGACACAAAACACACACTCATACTCTCTCTCACACTCTCACACACACACACAAAACCCAAGCTCATACTCTCTCTCACTCACTCTCACTCACGCTCAGACGGACACAGACACAAAACACACACTCATACTAACTCTCACTCTCACACACACACACAGACACAAAACACACACTCATACTCTCTCTCACTGACTCTCATACACACACACAGACACAAAAAACACACTCATACTCTCACTCACTCTCTCTCAAACACACACACACAGAAACAAAACACACACTCATACTCTCTCTCACTAACTCTCACTCACTCACAGACACAAAACACACACTCATACTCCCTCTCACTCACACACATAGACACAAAACACACTCCCATACTCTCTCTCACTCACTCTCATACACACATATAGAGACACAAAACACACACTCATACTCTCTCACACTCTCTCTCACACACAGACACAAAACACACACTCATACTCTCTCTCACTCTCTCACACACACACTGACACAGAACAAACACTCATACTCTATCTCACTAACTCTCAATCACACACAGACAGACACAGACACAAAACACACACTCATACTCACTATCACTCACTCTAACACAAACACACACAGACACAAAACACAAACTCATACTCTCTCTCACTCTTTCTCTCTCACACACACACAGACATAAAACACACACTCATACTCTCACTCACTCTCTCTCTCACACACAGACACAAAACACACACTCATACTCTCTCTCTCTCTCACACACACAGACACAAAAAACACAATCATACTCTCTCTCACTCACTCTCTCACACACAGACACAAAACACACACTCATACTCTCTCTCACTCACTCTCTCAGACACAGATACAAAACACATACTCATACTCTCTCTCACTCACTCTCTCAGACACAGACACAAATCACAGACTCATACTCTCTCTCTCACACTCTCTCTCTCACACCCAGACACAAAACACACACTCATACTCTCTCTCACTCTCTCTCTCAAACACACACACAGACATAAAACACACACTCATACTTTCTCTCACTCACTCTCTCACACACAGACACAAAACACACAATCATACTCTCTCTCACTCACTCTCTCAGACACAGACACAAAACACATACTCATACTCTCTCTCACTCACTCTCTCAGACACAGACACAAATCACACACTCATACTCTCTCTCTCACACTCTCTCTCTCACACACAGACACAAAACACACACTCATACTCTATCTCACTAACTCTCACTCACACACAGACGGACACAGACACAAAACACACACTCATACTCTCTATCACTCACTCTCGCACAAACACACACAGACACAAAACACACACTCATAGTCCCTTTCACTCTCTCACACACACAGACACAAAACACACAATCATACTCTGTCACACACACACTGACACAAAACAAACACTCATACTATATCTCACTAACTCTCATTCAGACACAGACGGACTCAGACACAAAACACACACTTATAGTGTCTATCACTCACTCTCACACAAACACACACAGACACAAACCACACACTCATACTCTCTCTCACTCACTCTCTCTCACACACACAGACACAAAACACACACTCATACTCTCTCTCACTCTCTCACACACAGACATAAAACACACACTCATACTCTCTCTCACTCACTCTCTCACACACAGACACAAAACACACAATCATACTCTCTCTCACTCACTCTCTCAGACACATACACAAAACACACACTCATACTCTCTCTCACTCACTCTCTCAGACACAGACACAAATCACACACTCATACTCTCTCTCTCACACTCTCTCTCTCACACACAGAAACAAAACACACACTCATACTCTCTCTCACTCTCTCTCACACACACACTGACACAAAACAAACACTCATACTCTATCTCACTAACTGTCAATCACCCACAGACGGACACAGACACAAAACACACAATCATACTCTCTATCACTCACTCTAACACAAACACACACAGACACAAAACACACACTCATATTCTCTCTCACTCACTCTCACACACAGACACAAAACACACACTCATACTCTCTCTCACTCATTCTCTCTCAAACACACAGACACAGAACACACACTCATACTCTCTCTCACTCATTCTCTCTCAAACACACAGACACAGAACACACACTCATACTCTCTCTCACTCTTTCTCTCTCACACACACACAGACATAAAACACACACTCATACTCTCACTCACTCTCTCTCTCACACACAGACACAAAACACAGACTCATACTATAACTCCCTCACTCTCACACACACACAGACACAAAACACACACTCATACTCTCACTCACTCAGTCACACACACACAGACACAAAACACAAACTCATACTCTCTCTCACTCACTCTCTCTCTCTAACACACACACACACACAAAACACACACTCATACTCTCACTCACTCACTCTCACACACACATTGACAGAAAACACAAACTCATACTCTCACTCACTCTCTCACACACAGACACAAAAAAAACACTCGCATTCTCTCTCACTCACTCTCACACACAGACACAAAACACATGCTCATACGCTCTCTCACTCACTCTCACTCACGCACAGACGGACACAGACAGAAAACACACATTCATACTAACTCTCACTCACACACACACACACACACAGACACAAAACACACGCTCATACTCTCTCTCACTCACTCTCACTCACGCACAGATGGACACAGACACAAAACACACACTCATACTAACTCTCACTCTCACACACACACACACAGACACAAAACACACACTCATACTCTCTCTCACACTCTCACACACACACACACAAAACCCACGCTCATACACTCTCTCACTCACTCTCACTCACGCTCAGACGGACACAGACACAAAACACACACTCATACTAAATCTCACTCTCACACACACACACACACAGACACAAAAAACACACTCATACTCTCACTCACTCTCTCTCAAACACACACACACAGAAACAAACCCACACTCATACTCTCTCTCTCTAACTCTCACTCACTCACAGACACAAAACACACACTCAAACTCCCTCTCACTCACACACATAGACACAAAATACACTCCCATACTCTCTCTCACTCACTCTCATACACAAGTATAGAGACACAAAACACACTCTCATACTCTCTCACACTCTCTCACACACACAGACGCAAAACACACACTCATACTCTCTCTCATTCACTCTCACACACACACACAGACACAAAACACACACTCATATTCTCTCTCACTCACTCACACACAGACACAAAACACACACTCATACTCTCTCTCACTCTTTCTCTCTCACACACACACAGACATAAAACACACACTCATACTCTCACTCACTCTCTTTCTCACACACAGACACAAAACACACACTCATACTCTCTCTCCCTCTCTCACACACACAGACACAAAACACACAATCATACTCTCTATCACTCACTCTAACACAAACACAAACAGACACAAAACACACACTCATACTCTCTCTCACTCACTCTCACACACAGACACAAAACACACACTCATACTCTCTCTCACTCATTCTCTCTCAAACACACAGACACAGAACACACACTCATACTCTCTCTCACTCTTTCTCTCTCACACACACACACAAAACACACACTCATACTCTCTCTCTCTCTCTCACACAAACACAGACACAAAACACACAACCATACTCTCTCTCACTCACTCTCTCAGACACAGATACAAAACACATACTCATACTCTCTCTCACTCACTCTCTCAGACACAGGCACAAATCACACACTCATACTCTCTCTCTCACACTCTCTCTCTCACACACACACACAAAACACACACTCATACTCTCTCTCACTCACTCTCTCACACACAGACACAAAACACAAAATCATACTCTCTCTCACTCACTCTCTCAGACACAGACACAAAACACATACTCATACTCTCTCTCACTCACTCTCTCAGACACAGACACAAATCACACACTCATACTCTCTCTCTCACCCTCTCTCTCTCACACACAGACACAAAACTCACACTCATACTCTATCTCACTAACTCTCACTCACACACAGACGGACACAGACACAAAACACACACTCATACTCTCTATCACTCACTCTCGCACAAACACACACAGACACAAAACACACACTCATAGTCTCTTTCACTCTCTCACACACAAAGACACAAAACACACAATAATACTCTCTCACACACACACTGACACAAAACTCACACTCATACTCTATCTCAGTAACTCTCATTCAGACACAGACGGACTCAGACACAAAACACACACTCATACTGTCTATCACTCACTCTCACACACACACACACAGACACAAAACACACACTCATACTCTCTCTCACTCACTCTCTCTCACACACACAGACACAAAACACACACTCATACTATCTCTCACTCACTCTCACTCACTCACAGACACAAAACACACACTCATACTCTCGCTCAATCACACACATAGACACAAAACAAACACTCATACTCTCACTCACTCATACACATACATACAGACACAAAACACACACTCATACTCTCTCTCACTCTCTCACACACAGACACAAAACACACACTCATACTCTAAGTCAGTCACTCTTACACACACACAGACACAAAACACACACTCATACTCTCACTCACTCACACACACACAGACACAAAACACACACTCATTAACTCACTCACACTCACACACACACAGACACAAAACACACACTCATACTCTCTCTCACTCACTCTCTCACACAGGCACAAAAAAACACACACACTCACTCACTCACTCTCTCACACACAGACACAAAACACATACTAATACTTTCTCGCACTCACTCTCTCACACACAGAAACAAAGCACACACTCATACTCTCTCTCACTCACTCTCTCACACACAGACACAAAAAAAACACACATACTCTCTCTCACTCTCTCTCTCACACAAAGACACAAAACACGCACTCATACACTCTCTCACAGACTCTCTCACACACAGACACAAAACACACAGTCATACTTTCTCTCACTCTCTCAAACAAACACAGAGACACAAGACACACACTCATAGCCTCCCAATCACTCTCACGCACACACACACAGAGACACAAAATACACACTCATACTATCTCTCACTCACTCTCTCACACACACACAGACACAAAACACACAATCATACTCTCCCTCACTCTCTCTCTCACACACGGACTCAAAACACTCACTCATACTCTCTCTAACTCTTTCTCTCTCACACACACACAGACACAAAACACACACTCATACTCTCTCTCACTCATTCTCTCACACACAGACACAAAACACACAATCATACTCTCTATCACTCACTCTAACACAAACACACAGAGACACAAAACACACACTCATACTCTCTCTCTCTCATTCTCTCTCAAACACACAGACACAGAACACACACTCATACTCTCTCTCACTCTTTCTCTCTCAAACACACACAGACATAAAACACACACTCATACTCTCACTCACTCTCTCTCTCTCACACAGACACAAAACACACACTCATACTCTCTCTCTCTCTCTCACACACACAGACACAAAACACACAATCATTCTCTTTCTCACTCACTCTCTCAGACACAGATACCAAACACATACTCATACTCTCTCTCACTCACTCTCTCAGACACAGACACAAATCACACACTCATACTCTCTCTCTCACACTCTCTCTCTCACACACAGACACAAAACACACACTCATACTCTCTCTCTCTCTCTTACACACACAGACACAAAACACACAATCATACTCTCTCTCACTCACTCTCTCAGACACAGACACAAAACACATACTCATACTCTCTCTAACTCACTCGCTCAGACACAGACACAAATCACACACTCATACTCTCTCTCTCACACTCTCTCTCTCACACACAGACACAAAACTCACACTCATACTCTATCTCACTAACTCTCACTCACACACAGACGGACTCAGACACAAAACACACACTCATATTCTCTATCACTCACTCTCGCACAAACACACACAGACACAAAACACACACTCATAGTCTCTTTCACTCTCTCACAAACACAGACACAAAACAGACAATCATACTCTCTCACACACACACTGACACAAAACTCACACTCATACTCTATCTCAAAAACTCTCATTCAGACACAGACGGACTCAGACACAAAACACACACTCATACTGTCTATCACTCACTCTCACACAAACACACACAGACACAAAACACACACTCATACTCTCTCTCAC
Source organism: Carcharodon carcharias (assembly GCF_017639515.1). Lineage (NCBI taxonomy): Eukaryota > Metazoa > Chordata > Chondrichthyes > Lamniformes > Lamnidae > Carcharodon > Carcharodon carcharias. The sequence continues at coordinate 246,668 of NW_024470783.1, read as the reverse complement.
TCTCTCTCACACACACAGACACAAAACACACACTCATACTCTCTCTCACTCACTCTCACTCACTCACAGACACAAAACACACACTCATACTCTCGCTCAATCACACACATAGACACAGAACACACACTCATACTCTCACTCACTCTCATACACACACATACAGACGCAAAACACACACTCATACTCTCTCTCACTCACTCTTTCACACACACACACAAAACACACACTCATACTCTCTCTCACTCACTCTCTCACACACAGACACAAAAAAAACACTCATACTCTCTCTCACTCACTCTCTCACACACAGACCCAAAACACATACTCATACTCTCTCGCACTCACTCTCTCACACACAGACACAAAACACACACACATACTCTCTCTCACTCACTCTCTCAGACACAGACACAAAACACACACTCATACTCTCTCTCACTCACTCTCTCATACACACAGACACAAAACACACTCTCATACTCTATCTCACTCACTCTCTCAGACACAGACACAAATCACACACTCATACTCTATCTCTCACAATCTCTCTCTCACACACAAACACAAAACACACACTCATACTCTCTCTCACTCACTCTCTCACACACAGACACAAAACACACACTCATACTCTCTATCACTCACTCTCTCTCTCACACAGACACGAAACACACAATCATACTCTCTCTCACTCACTCTCTCAGACACAGACACAAAACACATACTCATACTCTCTCTCACTCACTCTCTCAGACACAGACACAAATCACACACTCATACTCTCTCTCTCACACTCTCTCTCTCACACACAGACACAAATCTCACACTCATACTCTATCTCACTAACTCTCATTCAGACACAGACGGACTCAGGCACAAAACACACACTCATACTGTCTATCACTCACTCTCACACACACAAACAGACACAAAACAAACACTCATACTCTCTCTCACTCACTCTCTCTCACACACACAGACACAAAACACACACTCATACTCTCTCTCACTCACTCTCACTCACTCACAGACACAAAACACACACTCATACTCTCACTCACTCTCATACACACACATACAGACACAAAATACACACTCATACTCTCTCTCACTCTCTCACACACACAGACACAAAACACACACTCATACACTAAGTCAGTCACTCTTACACACACACAGACACAAAACACACACTCATACTCTCTCTCACTCACACACACAGACACAAAACACACACTCATACTCTCACTCACACTCACACACATACAGACACAAACCACACACTCATACTCTCTCTCACTCACTCTCTCACACAGACACAAAAAAAACACACAAACTCTCTCACTCACTCTCTCACACACAGACACAAAACACATACTAATACATTCTCGCACTCACTCTCTCACACACAGACACAAAGCACACACTCATACTCTCTCTCACTCACTCTCTCACACACAGACACAAAAAAAAACACACATACTCTCTCTCACTCGCTCTCTCACACACAGACACAAAACACATACTAATACTTTCTCGCACTCACTCTCTCACACAGACACAGACACAAAACACACAGTCATACTCTCTCTCACTCACTATCTCAGACACAGACACAAATCACACACTCATACTCTCTCGCTCACTCTCTCTCTCACACACAGACACAAAACACACACTCATACACTCTCTCACTCACTCTCTCACACACAGACACAAAACACACAGTCATACTTTCACTCTCTCAAACACACACAGAGACACAAGACACACACTCATACTCTCCCAATCACTCTCACGCACACACACACAGAGACACAAAATACACACTCATACTATCTCTCACTCACTCTCTCACACACACACAGACACAAAACACACAATCATACTCTCCCTCACTCTCTCTCTCACACACGGACTCAAAACACTCACTCATACTCTCTCTAACTCTTTCTCTCTCACACACACACAGACACAAAACACACACTCATACTCTCTCTCACTCATTCTCTCACACACAGACACAAAAAAACACTCATACTCTCTCTCGCTCACTCTCTCACACACAGACCCAAAACACATACTCATACTCTATCTCACTCACTCTCTCAGACACAGACACAAAACACACACTCATACTCTAGCTCACTCAGTCTCTCAGACACAGACACAAAACACACACTCATACTCTCTCTCACTCACTCTCTCACACACACAGACCCAAAACACATACTCATACTCTCTCGCACTCACTCTCTCACACACAGACACAAAACACACAATCATACTCTCTCTCACTCACTCTCTCAGACACAGACACAAAACACACACTCATACTCTCTCTCACTCACTCTCTCACACACAGACACAAAACACACACTCATACTCTATCTCACTCACTCTCTCAGACACAGACACAAATCACACACTCATACTCTATCTCTCACAATCTCTCTCTCACACACAAACACAAAACACCCACTCATACTCTCTATCAATCACTCTCTCTCTCACACAGACACGAAACACACACTCATACTCTCTCTCACACTCTCTCTCTCACACACAGTTAAAAAACACACACTCATACACTCTCTCACTCACTCTCTCACACACAGACACAAAACACACACTCATACTCTCTCTCACTATTTCTCTCACACACAAACACAGACACAAAACACATACTCATACTCTCTCTCTCTCACTCTCTCACAAACAGACACAAAACACACTCATACTCTCTCTCTCTCTAACACACACATAGACACAAAACACACATTCATACTCTCTCTCTCTCACTCACACACATGGACACAAAACAGACACTCATACTCTCTCTCTCTCACTCACACAGACACAAAACACACGCTCATACTCGCTCTCTCTCTCACACACACACATAGACACAATACACAAACTCATACTCTCTATCACTCACTCTATCAAACACACAGACAGAAAAGCAAAACTCATATCTCACTAACTCTCTCTCACACAGACACAAAACACACACTCATACTCTCTCTCACTCACTCTCTCTCACACACACAGACACAAAACACACACTCATACTCTCACTCACTCTCTCTCACAGAGACACGAAACACACACTCATACTCTCTCTCACTCACTCTCAAACACACACACACAGACACAAAACACACACTCATACTCTATCTCCCTCACTCTCACAGACACACACGCAGACGCAAAAAGCACACTCATACTCTCTCTCACTCACTCTCTCACACACAGACACAAAACACATACTCATACTCTCTCACACTCACTCTCTCAGACACAGACACAAATCACACACTGATACTCTCTCTCTCACAATCTCTCTCTCACACATAGACACAAAACAAACACTCATACTCTCTCTCACTCACTCTCTCAAACACAAACACAAAACGCACACTCATACTCTATCTCACACAAACACACACAGACACAAAACACACACTCATACTCTCTCTCACTCACTCTCTCTCACACACACAGACACAAAACACACACTCATACACTCTCTCACTCACTCTCTCACACACAGACACAAAACACACAGTCATACTTTCACTCTCTCAAACACACACAGAGACACAAGACACACACTCATACTCTCCCAATCACTCTCACGCACACACACACAGAGACACAAAATACACACTCATACTATCTCTCACTCACTCTCTCACACACACACAGACACAAAACACACAATCATACTCTCCCTCACTCTCTCTCTCACACACGGACTCAAAACACTCACTCATACTCTCTCTAACTCTTTCTCTCTCACACACACACAGACACAAAACACACACTCATACTCTCTCTCACTCATTCTCTCACACACAGACACAAAACACACACTCATACTCACTCCCTCACAAACATAGACACAAATCACACACTCATACTCTCACTCACTCTCTCTCACGCAGACACGAAACACACACTCATACTCTCACTCACTCTCACACACACACACAGACACAAAACACACACTCATACTCTCACTCACTCTCTCTCACGCAGACACGAAACACACACTCATACTCTCTCTCCCTCACTCTCCCAGACACACACACAGACGCAAAACACACACTCATACTCTCTCTCACTCACTCTCTCACACACAGACACAAAAAAAAACACTCATACTCTCTCTCACTCACTCTCTCACACACAGAACCAAAACACATACTCATACTCTCTCGCACTCACTCTCTCACACACAGACACAAAAAAACACTCATACTCTCTCTCGCTCACTCTCTCACACACAGACCCAAAACACATACTCATACTCTATCTCACTCACTCTCTCAGACACAGACACAAAACACACACTCATACTCTAGCTCACTCAGTCTCTCAGACACAGACACAAAACACACACTCATACTCTCTCTCACTCACTCTCTCACACACACAGACCCAAAACACATACTCATACTCTCTCGCACTCACTCTCTCACACACAGACACAAAACACACAATCATACTCTCTCTCACTCACTCTCTCAGACACAGACACAAAACACACACTCATACTCTCTCTCACTCACTCTCTCACACACAGACACAAAACACACACTCATACTCTATCTCACTCACTCTCTCAGACACAGACACAAATCACACACTCATACTCTATCTCTCACAATCTCTCTCTCACACACAAACACAAAACACCCACTCATACTCTCTATCAATCACTCTCTCTCTCACACAGACACGAAACACACACTCATACTCTCTCTCACACTCTCTCTCTCACACACAGTTAAAAAACACACACTCATACACTCTCTCACTCACTCTCTCACACACAGACACAAAACACACACTCATACTCTCTCTCACTATTTCTCTCACACACAAACACAGACACAAAACACACACTCCAACTCATTCTCTCACACACGTAGACACAAAACACATACTCATACTCTCTCTCTCTCACTCTCTCACAAACAGACACAAAACACACTCATACTCTCTCTCTCTCTAACACACACATAGACACAAAACACACATTCATACTCTCTCTCTCTCACTCACACACATGGACACAAAACAGACACTCATACTCTCTCTCTCTCACTCACACAGACACAAAACACACGCTCATACTCGCTCTCTCTCTCACACACACACATAGACACAATACACAAACTCATACTCTCTATCACTCACTCTATCAAACACACAGACAGAAAAGCAAAACTCATATCTCACTAACTCTCTCTCACACAGACACAAAACACACACTCATACTCTCTCTCACTCACTCTCTCTCACACACACAGACACAAAACACACACTCATACTCTCACTCACTCTCTCTCACAGAGACACGAAACACACACTCATACTCTCTCTCACTCACTCTCAAACACACACACACAGACACAAAACACACACTCATACTCTTTCTCCCTCACTCTCACAGACACACACGCAGACGCAAAAAGCACACTCATACTCTCTCTCACTCACTCTCTCACACACAGACACAAAACACATACTCATACTCTCTCACACTCACTCTCTCAGACACAGACACAAATCACACACTGATACTCTCTCTCTCACAATCTCTCTCTCACACATAGACACAAAACAAACACTCATACTCTCTCTCACTCACTCTCTCAAACACAAACACAAAACGCACACTCATACTCTATCTCACACAAACACACACAGACACAAAACACACACTCATACTCTCTCTCACTCACTCTCTCTCACACACACAGACACAAAACACACACTCATACTCTCTTTCATTCACTCTCACTCACACACAGATGCACACAAAACACAAACTCATACTCTCTCTCACTCTCTCTCACAGACAGACACAAAACAGACACTCATACTCTCACTCACTCACTCTCTCACACACAGACACAAAACACACACTCATACTCTCTCTCACTCTCTCACACACACACAGAAACACAAGACACACACTCATACTCTCCCAATCACTCTCACGCACACACACACACAGAGACACAAAATACACACTCAGACTCTCTCTCACTCACACTCTCACACACACACAGACACAAAACCAACACTCATACTCTCTCTCACTCACTCTCTCTCTCACACACAGACACAAAACACACACTCATACTCTCTCTCACTCTTTCTCTCACACACACACACAGACACAAAACACACACTCATACTCTCTCTCACTCTCTCACACACAGACACAAAACACACACTCATACTCTCACTCACTCACTCTCTCACAAACACACTCACAGACACGAAACACACACTCATACTCTCTCTCTCTCACTCTCTCACACACAGACACAAAACACACAGTCATACTCTCTCTCTCTCTCTCTCTCGCACACACCCATAGACACAAAACACGCACTCATACTCTCACTCACTCACTCACACACACACAGACACAAAACACACACTCATACTCTCACTCACTCACTCTCACACACACACGGACACAAAACACACACTCATAATCTCTATCACTCACTCTCTCACACAGACATAAAACACACACTCATACTCTGTCTCACTCACTCTCTCTCTCTCACACACACACACACACACACACAAAACACACACTCATACTCTCTCTCACTCACTCTCTCACACACAGACACAAAAAAAACACTCATACTCTCTCTCACTCATTCTCTCACACACAGACCCAAAACAAACACTCATACTCTCTCGCACTCACTCTCTCACACAGACAAAAAACACACTCATACTCCCTCTTAATCTCTCACACACACAGACACAGAACACACACTCATACTCTCACTCACTCTCTCTCTCACACACAGACACAAAACACACACTCATACTCTCTCTCACTCTTTCTCTCTCACACACACAGACACAAAACACACACTCATACTCTCTCTCACTCACTCTCTCACACACAGACTCAAAACACACACTCTTACTCACTCTCTCAAAAACATAGACACAAAATACACACTCATTCTCTCTCTCTCACACACACACAGACACAAAACACACACTCATACACTCACTCACTCTCTCTCACACAGATACGAAACACACACTCAAACTCTCTCTCACTCTCACTCACACACACACACAGACACAAAACACACTCATACTCTCTCTCCCTCATTCTCACAGACACACACACAGGCGCAAAACACACACTTATACGCCCTCTCACTCACTCTCTCCCACACACACACACAATAAACACACACTCATACTCTCTCTCACTCACTCTCTGACACACAGACACAAAACACATACTCATACTCTCTCTCACTCACTCTTTCACACACACACACAAAACACACACTCATACTCTCTCGCACTCATTCTCTCACACACAGACACAAAACACACACTCATACTCTCTATCACTCACTCTCACACAAACACACACCGACACAAAACACACACTCATACTCTCTCTCACACACTGTCTCTCACACACAGATACAAAACACACACTCATACACTCTCTCCCTCACTCTCTCACACACAGACACAAAACACACACTCATACTCTCTCTCACTCTCTCACACACACACAGAAACACAAGACACACACTCATACTCTCCCAATCACTCTCACGCACACACACACACAGATACACAAAATACACACTCATACTCTCTCTCACTCACTCTCTCACACACACACAGACACAAAAGCAACACTCATACTCTCACTCACTCTCTCTCGCACACACAGACACAAAACAAACACTCATACTCTCTCTCACTCTTTCTCTCACACACACACACAGACACAAAACACAAACTCATACTCTCTCTCACTCTCTCACACACAGACACAAAACACACACTCATACTCTCACTCACTCACTCTCTCACAAACACACACACAGACACAAAACACACACTCATACTCTCTCTCTCTCACTCTCTCACACACAGACACAAAACACACAGTCATACTCTCTCTCTCTCTCGCACACACTCATAGACACAAAACACACACTCATACTCTCACTCACTCACTCACACACACACACACACAAAACACACACTCATACTCTCACTCACTCACTCTCACACACACACGGACACAAAACACACACTCATACTCTCTCTCACACACTCTCTCACACAAAGACATAAAACACACACTCATACTCTGTCTCACTCACTCTCTCTCTCTCACACACACACACAGACACAAAACACACACTCATACTCTCTCTCACTCACTCTCTCACACACAGACACACAAAAAAACACTCATACTCTCTCTCACTCACTCTCTCACACACAGACCCAAAACAAACACTCATACTCTCTCACACTCACTCTCTCACACAGACAAAAAACACACTCATACTCTCTCTTACTCTCTCACACACACAGACACAAAACAAAGACTCATACTCTCACTCACTCTCTCTCTGACACACAGACACAAAACACACACTCATACTCTCACTCACTCTCTCACACACAGACTCAAAACACACACTCTTACTCAGTCTCTCAAAAACATAGACACAAAATACACACTCATTCTCTCTCTCTCACACACACACAGACACAAAACACACACTCATACACTCACTCACTCTCTCTCACACAGACACGAAACACACACTCAAACTCTCTCTCACTCACTCTCAAACACACACACACAGACACAAAACACAGTCATACTCTCTCTCCCTCACTCTCACAGACACACACACAGGCGCAAAACACACACTCATACTCTCTCTCACTCACTCTCTCACACACACACACACACAAAACACACACTCATACTTTCTCTCACTCACTCTCTCACACACAGACACAAAACACATACTCATACTCTCTCTCACTCACTCTTTCACACACACACACAAAACACACACTCATACTCTCTCGCACTCACTCTCTCACACACAGACACAAAACACACGATCATACTCTCTCACTCACTCTCTCAGACAGACACAAAACACATAATCAAACTCTCTCTAACTCACTCTCTCAGACACAGACACAAATCATACAGTTATACTCTATCTCTCACAATCTCTCTCTCACACACAGACACAAAACACACACTCATACTCTCTCTCACTCACTCTCTCACACACAGACACAAAACACACACTCATACTCTCTATCACTCACTCTCACACAAACACACACCGACACAAAACACACACTCATACTCTCTCTCACACACTGTCTCTCACACACAGATACAAAACACACACTCATACACTCTCTCCCTCACTCTCTCACACACAGACACAAAACACACACTCATACTCTCTCTCACTCTCTCACACACACACAGAAACACAAGACACACACTCATACTCTCCCAATCACTCTCACGCACACACACACACAGATACACAAAATACACACTCATACTCTCTCTCACTCACTCTCTCACACACACACAGACACAAAAGCAACACTCATACTCTCACTCACTCTCTCTCTCACACACAGACACAAAACACACACTCATACTCTCTCTCACTCTTTCTCTCACACACACACACAGACACAAAACACACACTCATACTCTCACTCACTCTCTCACACACAGACACAAAACACACACTCCTACTCACTCACTCACACACATAGACACAAAACGCACGCTCATATTCTCTCTCACTCACTCTCACTCATGCACAGATGGACACAGACACAAAACACACACTCATACTAACTCTCACTCTCACACTCTCACACACACACACTCAAAACCCACGCTCATACTCTCTCTCACTCACTGTCACTCACGCTCAGACGGACACAGACACAAAACACACACTCATACTAACTCTCACTCTCTCACACACACACAGACACAAAACACACACTCATACTCTCTCTCACTGACTCTCAAACACACACACACAGAAACAAAACACACACTCATACTCTCTCTCACTCCCTCTCACTCACTCACAGACACAAAACACACACTCATACTCTCTCTCACTCACACACATAGACACAAAAGACACTCCCATACTCTCTCTCACTCACTCTCATACACACATATAGAGACACAAAACACACACTCATACTCTCCCTCACTCTCTCACACACACACTGACACAGAACAAACACTCATACTCTATCTCACTAACTCTCAATCACACACAGACGGACACAGACACAAAACACACACTCATACTCCCTCTCACTCACTCTCACACACAGACACAAAACACACACTCATACTCTCTCTCACTCATTCTCTCTCAAACACACACACACAGAAACAAAACACACACTCATACTCTCTCTCACTCCCTCTCACTCACTCACAGACACAAAACACACACTCATACTCTCTCTCACTCACACACATAGACACAAAAGACACTCCCATACTCTCTCTCACTCACTCTCATACACACATATAGAGACACAAAACACACACTCATACTCTCTCTCACTCTCTCACACACACACTGACACAGAACAAACACTCATACTCTATCTCACTAACTCTCAATCACACACAGACGGACACAGACACAAAACACACACTCATACTCCCTCTCACTCACTCTCACACACAGACACAAAACACACACTCATACTCTCTCTCACTCATTCTCTCTCAAACACACAGACACAGAACACACACTCATACTCTCTCTCACTCTTTCTCTCTCACAGACACACAGACATAAAACACACACTCATACTCTCACTCACTCTCTCACACACAGACACAAAACACACACTCATACTCTCACTCACTCTCTCTCTCACACACAGACACAAAACACACACTCAAACTCTCTCTCTCTCTCACACACACACAGACACAAAACACACAATCATACTCTCTCTCACTCACTCTCTCAGACACAGATACAAAACACATACTCATACTCTCTCTCACTCACTCTCTCAGACACAGACACAAATCACACACTCATACTCTCTCTCTCACACTCTCTCTCTCACACACAGACACAAAACTCACACTCATACTCTCTCTCACTCTCTCTCTCACAAACACACACAGACAGAAAACACACACTCATACTTTCTCTCACTCACTCTCTCACACACAGACACAAAACACACACTCATACTCTCTCTCACTCACTCTCTCACACACAGACACAAAACACACAATCATACTCTCTCTCACTCACTCTCAGACACAGACACAAAACACATACTCATACTCTCTCTCACTCACTCTCTCAGACACAGACACAAATCACACACTCATACTCTCTCTCTCACACTCTCTCTCTCACACACAGACACAAAACTCACACTCATACTCTCTCTCACTCTCTCTCTCTCACACACACACAGACAGAAAACACACACTCATACTTTCTCTCACTCACTCTCTCACACACAGACACAAAACACATACTCATACTCTCTCTCACTCACTCTTTCACACACACACACAAAACACACACTCATACTCTCTCGCACTCACTCTCTCACACACAGACACAAAACACACACTCATACTCTCTCTCACTCTCTCACACACAGACACAAAATACACGATCATACTCTCTCACTCACTCTCTCAGACAGACACAAAACACATAATCAAACTCTCTCTAACTCACTCTCTCAGACACAGACACAAATCATACAGTCATACTCTATCTCTCACAATCTCTCTCTCACACACAGACACAAAACACACACTCATACTCTCTCTCACTCACTCTCTCACACACAGACACAAAACACACACTCATACTCTCTATCAATCACTCTCACACAAACACACACCGACACAAAACACACACTCATACTCTCTCTCACACACTGTCTCTCACACACAGATACAAAACACACACTCATACACTCTCTCCCTCACTCTCTCACACACAGACACAAAACACACACTCATACTCTCTCTCACTCTCTCACACACACACAGAAACACAAGACACACACTCATACTCTCCCAATCACTCTCACGCACACACACACACACAGATACACAAAATACACACTCATACTCTCTCTCACTCACTCTCTCACACACACACAGACACAAAAGCAACACTCATACTCTCACTCACTCTCTCTCTCACACACAGACACAAAACACACACTCATACTCTCTCTCACTCTTTCTCTCACACACACACACAGACACAAAACACACACTCATACTCTCACTCACTCTCTCACACACAGACACAAAACACACACTCCTACTCACTCACTCACACACATAGACACAAAACACACGCTCATATTCTCTCTCACTCACTCTCACTCATGCACAGATGGACACAGACACAAAACACACACTCATACTAACTCTCACTCTCACACTCTCACACACACACACTCAAAACCCACGCTCATACTCTCTCTCACTCACTCTCACTCACGCTCAGACGGACACAGACACAAAACACACACTCATACTAACTCTCACTCTCTCACACACACACAGACACAAAACACACACTCATACTCTCTCTCACTGACTCTCATACACACACACAGACACAAAAAACACACTCATACTCTCACTCACTCTCTCTCAAACACACACACACAGAAACAAAACACACACTCATACTCTCTCTCACTCCCTCTCACTCACTCACAGACACAAAACACACATTCATACTCTCTCTCACTCACACACATAGACACAAAAGACACTCCCATACTCTCTCTCACTCACTCTCATACACACATATAGAGACACAAAACACACACTCATACTCTCTCTCACTCTCTCACACACACACTGACACAGAACAAACACTCATACTCTATCTCACTAACTCTCAATCACACACAGACGGACACAGACACAAAACACACACTCATACTCCCTCTCACTCACTCTCACACACAGACACAAAACACACACTCATACTCTCTCTCACTCATTCTCTCTCAAACACAGACACAAAACACATACTCATACTCTCTCTCACTCACTCTCTCAGACACAGACACAAATCACACACTCATACTCTCTCTCTCACACTCTCTCTCTCACACACAGACACAAAACTCACACTCATACTCTCTCTCACTCTCTCTCTCACACACACACACAGACAGAAAACACACACTCATACTTTCTCTCACTCACTCTCTCACACACAGACACAAAACACATACTCATACTCTCTCTCACTCACTCTTTCACACACACACACAAAACACACACTCATACTCTCTCGCACTCACTCTCTCACACACAGACACAAAACACACGATCATACTCTCTCACTCACTCTCTCAGACAGACACAAAACACATAATCAAACTCTCTCTAACTCACTCTCTCAGACACAGACACAAATCATACAGTCATACTCTATCTCTCACAATCTCTCTCTCACACACAGACACAAAACACACACTCATACTCTCTCTCACTCACTCTCTCACACACAGACACAAAACACACACTCATACTCTCTATCACTCACTCTCACACAAACACACACCGACACAAAACACACACTCATACTCTCTCTCACACACTGTCTCTCACACACAGATACAAAACACACACTCATACACTCTCTCCCTCACTCTCTCACACACAGACACAAAACACACACTCATACTCTCACTCTCTCACACACACACAGAAACACAAGACACACACTCATACTCTCCCAATCACTCTCACGCACACACACACACAGTTACACAAAATACACACTCATACTCTCTCTCACTCACTCTCTCACACACACACAGACACAAAAGCAACACTCATACTCTCACTCACTCTCTCTCTCACACACAGACACAAAACACACACTCATACTCTCTCTCACTCACACACATAGACACAAAAGACACTCCCATACTCTCTCTCACTCACTCTCATACACACATATAGAGACACAAAACACACACTCATACTCTCTCTCACTCTCTCACACACACACTGACACAGAACAAACACTCATACTCTATCTCACTAACTCTCAATCACACACAGACGGACAGAGACACAAAACACACACTCATACTCCCTCTCACTCACTCTCACACACAGACACAAAACACACACTCATACTCTCTCTCACTCATTCTCTCTCAAACACACAGACACAGAACACACACTCATACTCTCACTCACTCTCTCTCTCACACACAGACACAAAACACAAACTCATACTCTCACTCACTCTCTCTCTCACACACAGACACAAAACACACACTCAAACTCTCTCTCTCTCTCACACACACACAGACACAAAACACACAATCATACTCTCCCTCACTCACTCTCTCAGACACAGATACAAAACACATACTCATACTCTCTCTCACTCACTCTCTCAGACACAGACACAAATCACACACTCATACTCTCTCTCTCACACTCTCTCTCTCACACACAGACACAAAACTCACACTCATACTCTCTCTCACTCTCTCTCTCACACACACACACAGACAGAAAACACACACTCATACTTTCTCTCACTCACTCTCTCACACACAGACACAAAACACACACTCATATTCTCTCTCACTCACTCTCTCACACACAGACACAAAACACACAATCATACTCTCTCTCACTCACTCTCTCAGACACAGACACAAAACACATACTCATACTCTCTCTCACTCACTCTCTCAGACACAGACACAAATCACACACTCATACTCTCTCTCTCACACTCTCTCTCTCACACACAGACACAAAACTCACACTCATACTCTCTCTCACTCTCTCTCTCACACACACACACAGACAGAAAACACACACTCATACTTTCTCTCACTCACTCTCTCACACACAGACACAAAACACATACTCATACTCTCTCTCACTCACTCTTTCACACACGCACACAAAACACACACTCATACTCTCTCGCACTCACTCTCTCACACACAGACACAAAACACACGATCATACTCTCTCACTCACTCTCTCAGACAGACACAAAACACATAATCAAACTCTCTCTAACTCACTCTCTCAGACACAGACACAAATCATACAGTCATACTCTATCTCTCACAATCTCTCTCTCACACACACACACAAAACACACACTCATACTCTCTCTCACTCACTCTCTCACACACAGACACAAAACACAAACTCATACTCTCTATCACTCACTCTCACACAAACACACACCGACACAAAACACACACTCATACTCTCTCTCACACACTGTCTCTCACACACAGATACAAAACACACACTCATACACTCTCTCCCTCACTCTCTCACACACAGACACAAAACACACACTCATACTCTCTCTCACTCTCTCACACACACACAGAAACACAAGACACACACTCATACTCTCCCAATCACTCTCACGCACACACACACACAGATACACAAAATACACACTCATACTCTCTCTCACTCACTCTCTCACACACACACAGACACAAAAGCAACACTCATACTCTCACTCACTCTCTCTCTCACACACAGACACAAAACACACACTCATACTCTCTCTCACTCTTTCTCTCACACAGACACACAGACACAAAACACACACTCATACTCTCACTCACTCTCTCACACACAGACACAAAACACACACTCCTACTCACTCACTCACACACATAGACACAAAAGACACTCCCATACTCTCTCTCACTCACTCTCATACACACATATAGAGACACAAAACACACACTCATACTCTCTCTCACTCACTCACACACATAGACACAAAACACACACTCATATTCTCTCTCACTCACTCTCACTCATGCACAGATGGACACAGACACAAAACACACACTCATACTAACTCTCACTCTCACACTCTCACACACACACACTCAAAACCCACGCTCATACTCTCTCTCACTCACTCTCACTCACGCTCAGACGGACACAGACACAAAACACACACTCATACTAACTCTCACTCTCACACACACATACAGACACAAAACACACACTCATACTCTCTCTCACTGACTCTCATACACACACACAGACACAAAAAACACACTCATACTCTCACTCACTCTCTCTCAAACACACACACACAGAAACAAAACACACACTCATACTCTCTCTCACTCCCTCTCACTCACTCACAGACACAAAACACACACTCATACTCTCTCTCACTCACACACATAGACACAAAAGACACTCCCATACTCTCTCTCACTCACTCTCATACACACATATAGAGACACAAAACACACACTCATACTCTCTCTCACTCTCTCACACACACACTGACACAGAACAAACACTCATACTCTATCTCACTAACTCTCAATCACACACAGACGGACACAGACACAAAACACACACTCATACTCCCTCTCACTCACTCTCACACACAGACACAAAACACACACTCATACTCTCTCTCACTCATTCTCTCTCAAACACACAGACACAGAACACACACTAATACTCTCTCTCACTCTTTCTCTCTCACAGACACACAGACATAAAACACACACTCATACTCTCACTCACTCTCTCTCTCACACACAGACACAAAACACACACTCATACTCTCACTCACTCTCTCTCTCACACACAGACACAAAACACACACTCAAACTCTCTCTCTCTCTCACACACACACAGACACAAAACACACAATCATACTCTCTCTCACTCACTCTCTCAGACACAGACACAAAACACATACTCATACTCTCTCTCACTCACTCTCTCAGACACAGATAAAAATCACACACTCATACTCTCTCTCTCACACTCTCTCTCTCACACACAGAGACAAAACTCACACTCATACTCTCTCTCACTCTCTCTCTCACACACACACACAGACAGAAAACACACACTCATACTTTCTCTCACTCACTCTCTCACACACAGACACAAAACACATACTCATACTCTCTCTCACTCACTCTTTCACACACACACACAAAACACACACTCAACTCTCTCGCACTCACTCTCTCACACACAGACACAAAACACACGATCATACTCTCTCACTCACTCTCTCAGACAGACACAAAACACATAATCATACTCTCTCTAACTCACTCTCTCAGACACAGACACAAATCATACAGTCATACTCTATCTCTCACAATCTCTCTCTCACACACAGACACAAAACACACACTCATACTCTCTCTCACTCACTCTCTCACACACAGACACAAAACACACACTCATACTCTCTATCACTCACTCTCACACAAACACACACCGACACAAAACACACACTCATACTCTCTCTCACACACTGTCTCTCACACACAGATACAAAACACACACTCATACACTCTCTCCCTCACTCTCTCACACACAGACACAAAACACACACTCATACTCTCTCTCACTCTCTCACACACACACAGAAACACAAGACACACACTCATACTCTCCCAATCACTCTCACGCACACACACACACAGATACACAAAATACACACTCATACTCTCTCTCACTCACTCTCTCACACACACACAGACACAAAAGCAACACTCATACTCTCACTCACTCTCTCTCTCACACACAGACACAAAACACACACTCATACTCTCTCTCACTCTTTCTCTCACACACACACACAGACACAAAACACACACTCATACTCTCACTCACTCTCTCACACACAGACACAAAACACACACTCCTACTCACTCACTCACACACATAGACACAAAACACACGCTCATATTCTCTCTCACTCACTCTCACTCATGCACAGATGGACACAGACACAAAACACACACTCATACTAACTCTCACTCTCACACTCTCACACACACACACTCAAAACCCACGCTCATACTCTCTCTCACTCACTCTCACTCACGCTCAGACGGACACAGACACAAAACACACACTCATACTAACTCTCACTCTCTCAAACACACACAGACACAAAACACACACTCATACTCTCTCTCACTGACTCTCATACACACACACAGACACAAAAAACACACTCATACTCTCACTCACTCTCTCTCAAACACACACACACAGAAACAAAACACACACTCATACTCTCTCTCACTCACTCTCTCTCTCACTCACAGACACAAAACGCACACTCATACTCCCTCTCACTCACACACATAGACACAAAAGACACTCCCATACTCTCTCTCACTCACTCTCATACACACATATAGAGACACAAAACACACACTCATACTCTCTCTCACTCTCTCACACACACACTGACACAGAACAAACTCATACTCTATCTCACTAACTCTCAATCACACACAGACGGACACAGACACAAAACACACACTCATACTCCCTCTCACTCACTCTCACACACAGACACAAAACACACACTCATACTCTCTCTCACTCATTCTCTCTCAAACACACAGACACAGAACACACACTCATACTCTCTCTCACTCTTTCTCTCTCACAGACACACAGACATAAAACACACACTCATACTCTCACTCACTCTCTCTCTCTCACACACAGACACAAAACACACACTCATACTCTCACTCACTCTCTCTCTCACACACAGACACAAAACACACACTCAAACTCTCTCTCTCTCACACACACACACAGACACAAAACACACAATCATACTCTCTCTCACTCACTCTCTCAGACACAGATACAAAACACATACTCATACTCTCTCTCACTCACTCTCTCAGACACAGACACAAATCACACACTCATACTCTCTCTCTCACACTCTCTCTCTCACACACAGACACAAAACTCACACTCATACTCTATCTCACTAACTCTCATTCACACACAGACGGACACAGACACAAAACACACACTCATATTCTCTATCACTCACTCTCGCACAAACACACACAGACACAAAACACACACTCATAGTCTCTTTCACTCTCTCACACACACAGACACAAAACACACAATCATACTCTCTCACACACACACTGACACAAAACAAACACTCATACTCTATCTCACTAACTCTCATTCAGATGCAGAAGGACTCAGACACAAAACACACACTCATACTGTCTATCACTCACTCTCACACAAACACAAACAGACTCAAAACACACACTCATACTCTCTCTCACTCACTCTCTCTCACACACACAGACACAAAACACACACTCATACTCTCTCTCACTCACTCTCACTCACTCACAGACACAAAACACACACTCATACTCTCTCTCAATCACTCTCATACACACACATACAGACACAAAACACACACTCATACTCTCACTCACTCACTCACACACACACACAGACACAAAACACACACTCATACTCTCACTCACACTCTCACACACACACAGACACAAACCACACACTCATACTCTCTCTCACTCACAATCTCTCTCTCACACACTCACAGACACAAAACACACACTCATATTCTCTATCACTCACTCTCACACAAACACACACTGACACAAAACACACACTCATACTCTCTCTCACACACTGTCTCTCACACACAGATACAAAACACACACTCATACACTCTCTCCCTCACTCTCTCACACACAGACACAAAACACACACTCATACTCTCTCTCACTCTCTCACACACACACAGAAACACAAGACACACACTCATACTCTCCCAATCACTCTCACGCACACACACACACAGATACACAAAATACACACTCATACTCTCTCTCACTCACTCTCTCACACACACACAGACACAAAAGCAACACTCATACTCTCACTCACTCTCTCTCTCACACACAGACACAAAACAAACACTCATACTCTCTCTCACTCTTTCTCTCACACACACACAGACACAAAACACACACTCATACTCTCACTCACTCTCTCACACACAGACACAAAACACACACTCCTACTCACTCACTCACACACATAGACACAAAACACACGCTCATATTCTCTCTCACCCACTCTCACTCATGCACAGATGGACACAGACACAAAACACACACTCATACTAACTCTCACTCTCACACTCTCACACACACACTCAAAACCCACGCTCATACTCTCTCTCACTCACTCTCACTCACGCTCAGACGGACACAGACACAAAACACACACTCATACTAACTCTCACTCTCACACACACACACAGACACAAAACACACACTCATACTCTCTCTCACTGACTCTCATACACACACACAGACACAAAACACACTCCCATACTCTCTCTCACTCACTCTCATACACACATATAGAGACACAAAACACACACTCATACTCTCTCACACTCTCTCACACACACAGACACAAAACACACACTCATACTCTCTCTCACTCTCTCACACACACACTGACACAGAACAAACACTCATACTCTATCTCACGAACTCTCAATCACACACAGACGGACACAGACACAAAACACACACTCATACTCCCTCTCACTCACTCTCACACACAGACACAAAACACACACTGATACTCTCTCTCACTCATTCTCTCTCAAACACACAGTCACAGAACACACACTCATACTCTCTCTCACTCTTTCTCTCTCACACACACACAGACATAAAACACACACTCATACTGTCACTCACTCTCTCTCTCACACACAGACACAAAGCACACACTCAAACTCTCTCTCTCTCTCTCACACACACAGACACAAAACACACAATCATACTCTCTCTCACTCACTCTCTCAGACACAGACATAAATCACACACTCATACTCTCTCTCTCACACTCTCTCTCTCACACACAGACACAAAACTCACACTCATACTCTCTCTCACTCTCTCTCTCACACACACACACAGACAGAAAACACACACTCATACTTTCTCTCACTCACTCTCTCACACACAGACACAAAACACACACTCATACTCTCTCTCACTCACTCTCTCACACACAGACACAAAACACACCATCATACTCTCTCTCACTCACTCTCTCAGACACAGACACAAAACACATACTCATACTCTCTCTCACTCACTCTCTCAGACACAGACACAAATCACACACTCATACTCTCTCTCTCACACTCTCTCTCTCACACACAGACACAAAACTCACACTCATACTCTATCTCACTAACTCTCACTCACACACAGACGGACACAGACACAAAACACACACTCATATTCTCTATCACTCACTCTCGCACAAACACACACAGACACAAAACACCCACTCATAGTCTCTTTCACTCTCTCACACACACAGACACAAAACACACAATCGTACTCTCTCACACACACACTGACACAAAACAAACACTCATACTCTATCTCACTAACTCTCATTCAGACACAGACGGACTCAGACACAAAACACACACTCATACTGTCTATCACTCACTCTCACACAAACACACACAGACACAAAACACACACTCATACTCTCTCTCACACACTCTCTCTCTCACACACAGACACAAAACACACACTCATACTCTCTCTCACTCACTCTCACTCACTCACAGACACAAAACACACACTCATACTCTCTCTCACTCACTCTCATACACACACATACAGACACAAAACACATACTCATACTCTCACTCACTCACTCACACGCACACAGACAAAAAACACACACTCATACTCTCACTCACACTCTCACACTCACAAAGACACAAACCACACACTCATACTCTCTCTCACTCACAATCTCTCTCTCACACACACACACACACACACACAAAACACACACTCATACTCTCACTCACTCTCTCACACAGACACAAAAAAACACACACACTCTCTCACTCACTCTCTCACACACAGACACAAACACATACTAATACTTTCTCGCACTCACTCTCACACACAAAGACACAAAGCACACACTCATACTCTCTCTCACTCACTCTCTCACACACAGACACAAAAAAAACAGACATACTCTCTCTCACTCGCTCTCTCACACACAGACACAAAACACAGACAGTCATACTCTCTCTCACTCACTATCTCAGACACAGACACAAATCACACACTCATACACTCTCTCTCACTCTCTCTCTCACACACAGACACAAAACACACACTCATACACTCTCTCACTCACTCTCTCACACACAGACACAAAACACACAGTCATACTTTCTCTCACTCTCTCAAAGACACACAGAGACACAAGACACACACTCCTACTCTCCCAATCACTCTCACGCGCACAAACACAGAGACACAAAATACACACTCATACTATCTCTCACTCACTCTCTAACACACACACAGACAGAAAACACACAATCATACTCTCTCTCACTCACTCTCTCAAACATAGAGACACAAAACACACAATCATACTCTCCCTCACTCTCTCTCTCACACACGGACACAAAACACTCACTCATACTCTCTCTAACTCTTTCTCTCACACACACACACAGACACAAAACACACACTCATACTCTCTCTCACTCATTCTCTCGCACACAGACACAAAACACAGACTCATACTCACTCTCTCAAAAACATAGACACAAATCACACACTCATACTCTCTCTCTCTCTCTCACACACATAGACACAAAACACACACTCATACTCTCTCTCTCTCACTCACACACATGGACACAAAACAAACACTCATACTCTCTCTCCCTTACTCACACAGACACAAAACACACGCTCATACTCTCTCTCACTCACTCTCTCACACACACAGACACAAAACACACACTCATACTCAAACTCACTCTCTCTCACACAGAGACAAAACACCCACTCATACTCTCTCTCACTCACTCTCACACACACACACAGACACAAAACACACACTCATACTCTCACTCACTCTCTCTCACACAGACACGAAACACACACTCATACTCTCTATCAGTCACTCTCAGACACACACAAATAGACACAAAACACACACTCATACTCTCTCTCCCTCACTCTCCCAGACACACACACAGACGCAAAACATACACTCATACTCTCTCTCACTCACTCTCTCACACACAGACACAAAAAAACACTCATAGTCTCTCTCACTCACTCTCTCACACACAGACCCAAAACACATAGTCATACTCTCTCTCTCTCACTCTCTCACACACAGACACAAAACACACAATCATACTCTCTCTCACTCACTCTCTCAGACACAGACACAAAACACACAATCAAACTCTCTCTCACTCACTCTCTCAGACACAGAAACAAATCACATACTCATACTCTATCTCTCACAATCTCTCTCTCACACACAAACTCAAAACACACACTCATACTCTCTCTCACTCACTCTCTCACACACAGAGACAAAACACACACTCATACTCTCTATCACTCACTCTCTCTCTCACACAGACACGAAACACACACTCATACTCTCTCTCACACTCTCTCACACACATTAAAAAACACGCACTCATACACTCTCTCACACACAGACAAAAAACACACACTCCAACTCACTCTCTCACACACATAGACACTAAACACATACTCATACTCTCTCTCTCTCACTCTCTCACAAACAGACACAAAACACACACTCATACTCTCTCTCTCTCTCTCTCTCTCACACACACATAGACACAAAACACACACTCATACTCTCTCTCTCACTCACACACATGGACACAAAACAGATACTCATACTCTCTCTCTCTCACTCACACAGACACAAAACACACGCTCATACTCTCTCTCTCTCTCACACACACACATAGAAACAATACACACACTCATACTCTCTCTCACTCACTCTCTCAAACACACAGACAGAAAACTCACACTCATATCTCACTAACTCTCTCTCACACAGACACAAAACACACACTCATACTCTCTCTCACTCACTCTCTCTCACACACACACAGACACAAAACACACACTCATACTCTCACTCACTCTCTCTCACACAGACACGAAACACACACTCATACTCTCTCTCACTCACTCACACACACACACACACAGACACAAAACACACACTCATACTCTCACTCACTCACACACACACAGACACAAAACACACACTCATACTCTCTCTCACTCACTCTCAAACACACACACACAGACACAAAACACACACTCATACTCTCTCTCCCTCACTCTCACAGGCACACACGCAGAAGCAAAAAGCACACTCATACTCTCTCTCACTCACTCTTTCACACACACACACAAAACACACACTCATACTCTCTCTCACTCAGTCTCTCACACACAGACACAAAACACATACTCATACTCTCTCACACTCACTCTCTCACACACAGACACAAAACACACACTCATCCTCTCTCTCACTCACTCGCTCACACACAGACACAAAAAGCACTATCATACTCTCTCTCACTCACTCTCTCAGACACAGACACAAAACACACACTCATACTCTCTCTCTCACAATCTCTCTCTCACACATAGACACAAAACAAACAGTCATACTCTCTCTCACTCACTCTCTCAAACACAGACACAAAACACACACTCATACACTAACTCACACAACACACACAGACACAAAACACACAATCATACTCTCTCTCACTCACTCTCTCTCACACACACAGACAAAACACACACTCATACTCTCTTTCATTCACTCACACTCACACACAGATGCACACAAAACACAAACTCATACTCTCTCTCACTCTCTCTCACAGACAGACACAAAACACACACTCATACTCTAAGTCACTCACTCTCACACACACACAGAAACAAAACACACACTCATACTCTCACTCACTCACTCACACACACACAGACACAAAACACACACTCATACTCTCACTCACTCACTCTCACACACACACAGACACAAAACACACACTCATACTCTCTCTCACTCACTCTCTCACACACAGACATAAAACACACACTCATACTCTGTCTCACTCACTCTCTATCTCTCTCACACACACACACACACAAAACACACACTCATACTCTCTCTCACTCACTCTCTCACACACAGACACAAAAAAAACACTCATACTCTCTCTCACTCACTCTCTCACACACAGATCCAAAACAAACACTCGTACTCTCTCGAACTCACTCTCTCACACAGACAAAAAACACACTCATACTCTCTCTTACTCTCTCACACACACAGACACAAAACAAACACTCATACTCTCACTCACTCTCTCTCTCACACAGACACAAAACACACACTCATCCTCTCTCTCACTCTCTCTCTCACACACAGACACAAAACACACACTCATACTCACTCTCTCAAAAACATAGACACAAAACACACACTCATTCTCTCTCTCTCACACACACATAGACACAAAACACACACTCATACTATCTCTCTCTCACTCACACACAAGGACACAAAACACACACTCATACTCTCTCTCCCTCACTCACACAGACACAAAACACACGCTCATACTCTCTCTCACTCACTCTCTCACACACACACAGACACAAAACACACACTCATACACTCACTCACTCTCTCTCACACAGACACGAAACACACACTCAAACTCTCTCTCACTCACTCTCAAACACACACACACAGACACAAAACACATACTCATACTCTCTCTCCCTCACTCTCACAGGCACACACACAGGCGCAAAACACACACTCATACTCTCTCTCACTCACTCTCTCACACACACACACAAAACTCACACTCATACTCTCTCTCCCTCACTCTCTGACACACAGACACAAAACACATACTCATACTCTCTCTCACTCACTCTTTCACGCACACACACAAAACACACACTCATACTCTCTCGCACTCACTCTCTCACACACAGACACAAAACACACGATCATACTCTCTCACTCACTCTCTCAACAGACACAAAACACACAATCAAACTCTCTCTCACTCACTCTCTCAGACAGAGACACAAATCATACACTCATACTCTATCTCTCACAATCTCTCTCTCACACACAGACACAAAACACACACTCATACTCTCTCTCACTCACTCTCTCACACACAGACACAAAACACACACTCATACTCTCTATCACTCACTCTCACACAAACACACACAGACACAAAACACACACTCATACTGTCTCTCACGCACTGTCTCTCACACACAGATACAAAACACACACTCATACACTGTCTCACTCACTCTCTCACACACAGACACAAAACACACACTCATACTCTCTCTCACTCTCTCACACACACACAGAAACACAAGACACACACTCATACTCTCCCAATCACTCTCACGCACACACACACACAGAGACACAAAATACACACTCATACTCTCTCTCACTCACTCTCTCACACACACACAGACACAAAACCAACACTCATACTCTGTCTCACTCACTCTCTCTCTCACACACAGGCACAAAACACACACTCATACTCTCTCTCACTCTTTCTCTCACACACACACACAGACACAAAACACACACTCATACTCTCTCTCACTCACTCTCTCACGCACAGAAACAAAACACACACACATACTCTCACTCACTCACTCTCTCACACACACACACACAGACACAAAACACACACACATACTCTCTCTCTCTTACTCTCTCACACACAGACACAAAACACACAGTCATACTCTCTCTCTCTCTCTCTCTCACACACTCATAGACACAAAACACACACTCATACTCTCTCTCTCTCAGTCACACACATGGACACAAAACAGACATTCATACTCTCTCTCTTTCACTCTCACAGACACAAAACACACGCTCATACTCTCTCTCTCTCACACACACACACATAGACACAAAACACACACTCATACTCTCTCTCACTCACTCTCACTCACACAAAGACACAAAACAGACACTCATATCTCACTCACTCTCTCTCACACAGACACAAAACATACACTCATACTCCCACTCACTCTCTCACACACAAAGACACAAAACAGACACTCATATCTCACTCACTCTCTCTCACACAGACACAAAACATACACTCATACTCTCACTCACTCTCTCTCACACACACACTGACACAAAACACACACTCATACTCTCACTCACTCTCTCTCACACAGACACGAAACACACACTCATACTCTCTCTCACTCACTCTCTCACACACACACTCAGACGCAAAACACACACTCATACTCTCTCTCCCTCACTCTTTCACACACACACACAAAACACACACTCATACTCTCTCTCACTCACTCTCTCACACACAGACACAAAACACACACTCATACTCTCTCACACTCACTCTCTCACACACACAGACAGACGCAAAACACACACTCATACTCTCTCTCCCTCACTCTCACAGACACACACTCAGACGCAAAACACACACTCATACTCTCTCTCCCTCACTCTTTCACACACACACACAAAACACACACTCATACTCTCTCACACTCACTCTCTCACACACAGACACAAAACGCACAATCATACTCTCTCTCAGTCACTCTCTCAGACACAGACTCAAAACACACACTCATACTCTCTCTCACTCACTCTCTCAGACACAGACACAAATCACACACTCATACTCTCTCTCACAATCTCTCTCTCACACATAGACATAAAACAAACACTCATACTCTCTCTCACTCACTCTCTCTCACACACAGACACAAAACACACACTCATACTCTCTTTCATTCACTCTCACTCACACACAGACACACACAAAACACAACTCATACTCTCTCTCACTCTCTCTCTCACACACAGACACAAAACACACACTCATACTCTCACTCACTCACTCTCACACACACAGACACAAAACACACACTCATACTCTCACTCACTCACTCACACACACACAGACACAAAACACACACTCATAATCTCTCTCACTCACTCTCTCTCTCCCACACACACACACACAAAACACAAACTCATACTCTCTCTCACTCACTCTCTCACACACAGACCCAAAACAAACACTCATACTCGCTCGCACTCACTCTCTCACTCAGACACAAAACACAATCATATTCTCTCTCACTCACTCTCAGTCACACACATAGAAAAAAAACACACACTCATACTCTCTCTCACTCACTCTCTCACACACAGACACAAAACACACACTCATACTCTCTCTCACTCATTCTCTCACACACAGACACAAAACACACACTCATACTCTCTCTCCCTCAGTCTCAAACACACACACAGACACAAAACACACACTCATACTCTCACTCACTCTCTCTCTCACACACAGACACAAAACACACATTCATACTCTCTCTCTCTCTCTCTCACACACAGACACAAAACACACTCTCATACTCTCTCTCACTCACTTTCTCACACACACACACAGACACAAAACACACACTCATACTCTCTCTCACTCACACTCTCACACTCAGACACTTCACGCACACTCATACTCTCTCTCTCACACACATAGACACAAAACCACACTCATACTCTCTCTCTCTCACTCACACACACACAGAAACAAAACACACACTCATACACTCACTCTCTCACACAGAGACACAAACACACTCATACTCTCTCTCACTCACTCTCACTCAAACACATAGACACAAAACACACACTCAAAATCTCTCTCACTCACTCTCATTCACATACACACACAGACACAAAACACACTCATACTCTATCTCACACTCTGACACACAGAGACACAAAACACACACTCATACTCTCACTCACTCTCACTCACGCACAGACGGACACAGACACAAAACACAAACTCATACTAACTCTCACTCTCACACACACACACACAGACACAAAAAACACACTCATACTCTCACTCACTCACTCTCTCTCACACAGACACAAAACACACACTCATACTCACCCTCACTCACTCTCAAACACACACACACAGAAACAAAACACACACTGATACTCTCTCTCACTCACTCTCACTTACTCACAGACACAAAACACACACTCATACTCTCTCTCACTCACACACTCAGAAACAATACAAACACTCATACTCTCTCTCACTCACTCTCACTCACTCACAGACACAGAACACACACTCATACTCTCTCTCACTCACTCCCACTCACACACACAGACACAACATATACTCTCATAGTCTCTCTCACTCTCTCACAAACACACAGGCACAAAACACACACTCACACTCTCACTCACTCTCAATCACACACATAGACACAAAACACACACTCACTCTCTCTCACTCTCTCTCTCACAAACACCCCCGTACTCTCTCTCTCACAAACACCCCCGTACTCTCTCTCTCACAAACACCCCCGTACTCTCTCTCTCACAAAAACCCCCGGACTCTCTCTCTCTCTCACACACCCCGCCGTACTCTCTCTCTCAAACACTCCCCCGTATTCTCTCTCTCTCTCTCAAACACACCCCCCCGGTACTCTATCTCACACACACCCCCCCCCGTATTCTCTCTCTCACACACATCGCCCCGTAATCTCTCTCTCTCACACACCCCCCCGTACTCTCTCTCTCCAACACACACACCCCCCTGTACTCTCTCTCTCTCTCACACACACACCCCTTTATTCTCTCTCTCTCACACACCCCCCCGTACTCTCTCTCTCCAACACACACACACCCCCGTACTCTCTCTCTCTCTCACACATCCCTCCGTACTCTCTCTCTCCAACACACACACCCCCCCCGTACTCTCTCTCTCTCTCACACATCCCTCCGTACTCTGTCTCTCTCACACACACCCCCGTACTCTCTCAGTCTCACACCCCCATACTCTGTCTCTCACACACCCCCCGTACCCTCTCTCACACACACACACCTCCGTACTCTCTCTCTCACACACACACCCCCCTGTACTCTCTCTCTCTCTCACACACCCCCTGTACTCTCTCTCTCTCTCACACACACCCCCGTATTCTCTCTCTCTCTCTCACACCCACCCTGGAATCTCTTTCTTTCTCAGACACCCCGTAATCTCTCTCACTCTCACACACCCCGTACGCACCCTCTCTCTCACACAAACTCCCCCGTACTCACTCTCTCTCACACACACGCCCCCGTACTCTCTCTCTCTCACACACACGCCCCCGTACTCTCTCTCTCTCTCACACACCCCCCGTACTCACTCTCTCTCACACACACGCCCCCGTACTCTCTCTCTCTCTCACACACCCCCGTACTCTCTCTCTCTCACACACCCCCCGTACTCTCCCTCTTACACACACCCCCCGTACTGTCTCTCTCTCTCACACCCCCCCGTACTTTCTCTCTCTCACACACACGCCCCCATACTCTCTCTCTCTCACACACCCCCCTGTACTCTCTCTCTCTCTCACACACCCCCCGTACTCTCTCTCTCTCTCACACACACCCCCCCGTACTCTCTCTCTCTCACACACCCCCCTGTACTCTCTCTCTCTCTCACACACCCCCCGTACTCTCTCTCTCTCTCACACACACCCCCCCCGTACTCTCTCTCTCTCACACACGCCCCGTACTCTCTCTCTCTCACACGTCCCCCCGTACTCTCTCTCTCTCTCTCACACCCCACCGTACTCTCTCTCTCTCACACACACCCCCCGTACTCTCTCTCTCTCTCTCACACACCCCCCCGTACTCTCTCTCTCTCTCTCACACCCCACCGTACTCTCTCTCTCTCACACACACCCCCCGTACTCTCTCTCTCTCTCACAAACCCCCCGTACTCTCTCTCTCACACACACACCCCCCTGTACTCTCTCTCTCTCTCACACACGCCCCCGTACTCTCTCTCTCTCACACACCCCCCGTACTCTCTCTCTCTCACACACACCCCCCGTACTCTCTCTCTCTCTCATAAACCCCCCGTACTCTCTCTCTCACACACAAACACCCCCGTATTCTCTCTCTCTCTCTCACACCCCGTACGCACCATCTCTCTCACACACACTCACCCGTACTCTCTCTCTCAAACATCCCCCCGTACTGTCTCTCTCTCTCACACAACCCCCCGTACTCTCTCTCTCTCACACACCCCCCCGTACTCACTCTCTCTCACACACACACCCCCCGTACTCTCTCTCTCACACACCCCCCGTACTCACTCTCTCTCACACACACCCCGTACTCTCTCTCTCACACACCCCCCGTACTCTCTCTCTCTCTCTCACACACCCCCCGTACTCACTCTCTCTCTCACACCCCCCGTGCTCTCTCTCTCTCTCACACACCCCCCGTACTCTCTCTCTCTCACACAACCCCCCGTACTCTCTCTCTCTCTCACACCCCCCGTGCTCTCTCTCTCTCTCACACACCCCCCGTACTCTCTCTCTCTCACACACCCCCCCGTACTCTCCTTCTCACACACACACCCCCGTACTGTCTCTCTCTCACACAGCCCCCCGTACTCTCTCTCTCTCACACACCCCCCCGTACTCTCTCTCTCACACACCCCCCGTTCTCTCTCTCTCTCTCACACACCCCCCGTGCTCTCTCTCTCTCACACACCCCCCCGTACTCTCCCTCTCACACACAACCCCCGTACTGTCTCTCTCTCACACAGCCCCCCGTACTCTCTCTCTCTCTCACACACACGCCCCCGTACTCTCTCTCTCTCTCACACACCACCCGTACTCTCTCTCTCTCTCTCACACACCCCCCGTACTCTCTCTCTCTCTCTCACACACCCCCCGTACTCTCTCTCTCTCACACAAACACCCCCGTACTCTCTCTCTCTCTCTCACTCACCCCCCCCGTACTCTCTCTCTCTCACACACCCCCCCGTACTCTCTCTCTCTCTCACACACAACACCCCCGTACTCTCTCTCTCTCTCACACATACCCCCCCGTACTCTCTCTCTCTCACACACACCCCCCCCGTACTCACTCTCTCTCACACACCCCCCCGTACTCTCTCTCTCACACACACACGCCCCCATACTCTCTCTCTCTCTCACACACCCCCCGTACTCTCTCTCTCTCTCACACACACCCCCCCGTACTCTCTCTCTCTCACACACGCCCCGTACTCTCTCTCTCTCACATACCCCCCGTACTCTCTCTCTCTCACACACACCCCCCGTACTCTCACTCTCTCTCACAAACCCCCCGTACTCTCTCTCTCACACACACACCTCCCTGTACTCTCTCTCTCTCTCACACACGCCCCCGTACTCTCTCTCTCTCACACACCCCCCGTACTCTCTCTCTCTCACACACACCCCCCGTACTCTCTCTCTCTCTCACAAACCCCCCGTACTCTCTCTCTCACACACACACCCCCCTGCACTCTCTCTCTCTCTCACACACACCCCCGTATTCTCTCTCTCTCTCTCACACCCCCCCGTACTCTCTTTTTCTCTCACACACCCCGTACGCACCCTCTCTCTCACACACACTCTCCCGTACTCTCTCTCTCAAACACCCCCCCGTACTGTCTCTCTCTCTCACACAACCCCCCGTAATCTCTCTCTCTCACACACCCCCCCGTACTCACTCTCTCTCACACACACGCCCCCGTACTCTCTCCCTCTTTCACACACCCCCCATACTCTCTCTCTCTCTCACAAACCCCCCGTACTCTCTCTCTCTCACACACCCCAGACTCTCTCTCTCTCACACACCCCCGACTCTCTCTCTCTCACACACCCCCGACTCTCTCTCTCTCACACACCCCCCGTACTCTCTCTCTCACACACAACCCGTACTCACTCTCTCTCACACACCCCCCGTACTCTCTCTCTCACACACCCCCCGTACTCTCTCTCTCTCTCTCACACACCCCCCGTACTCACTCTCTCTCACACACCCCCCGTACTCTCTCTCTCACACACCCCCCGTTCTCTCTCTCTCTCTCACACACCCCCCCGTACTCTCTCTCTCTCTCACACACCCCCCCGTACTCTCCCTCTCACACACACCCCCCCGTACTGTCTCTCTCTCACACAGCCCCCCGTACTCTCTCTCTCTCTCACACACACGCCCCCGTACTCTCTCTCTCTCTCACACACCCCCCGTACTCTCTCTCTCTCACACACCCCCCGTACTCTCTCTCTCTCTCTCACACACCCTCCGTACTCTCTCTCTCTCACACTCACATCCCCGTACTCTCTCTCTCTCTCTCACACACCCCCCCGTACTCTCTCTCTCTCACACACCCCCCCGTACTCTCTCTCTCTCTCACACACACACCCGTACTCTCTCTCTCTCTCACACACAACCCCCCGTACTCTCTCTCTCTCTCTCACACACACCTTCCAGTACTCTCTCTCTCTCACACACACCCCCCGTACTCTCTCTCTCTCTCACACACACCCCCCCGTACTCTCTCTCTCTCTCACACACACCCCGTACTCTCTCTCTCTCTCACACACCCCCCCGTACTCTCTCTCTCTCACACACACCCCGTACTCTCTCTCTCTCTCACACACACCCCCCCTGTACTCTCTCTCTCACACACCCCCCGTACTCTCTCTCTCTCACACACACCCCCCCTGTACTCACTCTCTCACACACACCCCCCCTGTACTTTCTCTCTCACACACACCCCCCCGTACTCTCTCTCTCTCACACACGCCCCCGTACTCTCTCTCTCACACACACCCCCCCGTACTCTCTCTCTCTCACACACAGCCCCCCGTACTCTCTCTCTCTCACACACGCCCCCGTACTCTCTCTCTCACACACACCCCCCCCGTACTCTCTCTCTCTCACACACACCCCCCCGTCCACTATTTCTCTCACACACACACCCCCCCGTACTCACCCTCTCTCTCACACACCCCTGTACTCTCTCTCTCTCACACCCCCCGTACTCTCTCTCTCACACACCCCCCCCGTACTCTCTCTTTCTCAAACACGCCCCCGTACTCTCTCTCTCTCTCACACACACCCCCGTACTCTCTCTCTCCCACACCCCACCGTACTCTCTCTCTCTCTCACACACACACCCCCGTACTCTCTCTCTCTCTCACACACACCCCCGTACTCTCTCTCTCCCACACCCCACCGTACTCTCTCTCTCTCTCACACACACACCCCCGTACTCTCTCTCTCACAACCCCCTGTACTCTCTCTGTCTCTCACACATCCCGTACTCTCTCTCTCTCTCACACACCCCCCGTAATCTCTCTCTCTCTCACACACCCCCCCATACTCTCTCTCTCTCTCACACACACCCCCCGTACTCTCTCTCTCTCCCACAACCCCCGTACTCTCTCTCTCTCTCACACACCCCCCGTAATCTCTCTCTCTCTCACACACCCCCCGTACTCTCTCTCTCTCACACCCCCCGTACTCTCTCTCTCTCACACACCCCACCGTACTCTCTCTCTCACACCCCCCGTACTCTCTCTCTCTCTCACACATACCCCCCGTACTCTCTCTCTCTCCCACAACCCCCGTACTCTCTCTCTCTCTCACACACACCCCCGTACTCTCTCTCTCACACACACACACCTCCGTACTCTCTCTCTCACACACACGCCCCCGTACTCTCTCTCTCACACACACCCAGTACTCTCTCTCTCTCTCACACACCCCCCGTTCTCTCTCTCTCACAACCCCCTGTACTCTCTCTGTCTCTCACACATCCCGTACTCTCTCTCTCTCTCACACACCCCCCGTAATCTCTCTCTCTCTCACACACCCTCCGTACTCTCTCTCTCAAACACACACCCCCGTACTCTCTCTCTCCCACAACCCCCGTACTCTCTCTCTCGCTCACACACCCAGTACTCTCTCTCTCTCTCTCACACACCCCCTGTTCTCTCTCTCTCACAACCCCCTGTACTCTCTCTGTCTCTCACACACACCCCCCGTTCTCTCTCTCTCACAACCCCCTGTACTCTCTCTGTCTCTCACACATCCCGTACTCTCTCTCTCTCTCACACACCCCCCGTAATCTCTCTCTCTCTCACACACCCCCCGTACTCTCTCTCTCAAACACACACACCTCCGTAGTCTCTCTCTCTCACACCTCCATACTCTCTCTCTCTCTCACACACACACCTCCATACTCTCTCTCTCACACACACACCTCCATACTCTCTCTCTCTCACACACACACCTCCATACTCTCTCTCTCTCTCTCACACCCCCCCGTACTCTCTTTTTCTCTCACACACCCCGTACGCACCCTCTCTCTCACACACACTCTCCCGTACTCTCTCTCTCAAACACCCCCCCGTACTGTCTCTCTCTCTCACACAACCCCCCGTAATCTCTCTCTCTCACACACCCCCCCGTACTCACTCTCTCTCACACACACGCCCCCGTACTCTCTCCCTCTTTCACACACCCCCCATACTCTCTCTCTCTCTCACAAACCCCCCGTACTCTCTCTCTCTCACATACCCCACGAACTCTCTCTCTCTCTCACACACCCCCCATACTCTCTCTCTCACACACCCCCGTACTCTCTCACTCTCACACACCCCCCGTACTCTCTCTCTCACACACAACCCGTACTCACTCTCTCTCACACACCCCCCGTACTCTCTCTCTCACACACCCCCCGTACTCTCTCTCTCTCTCTCACACACCCCCCGTACTCACTCTTTCTCACACACCCCCCGTACTCTCTCTCTCACACACCCCCCGTTCTCTCTCT
Organism: Carcharodon carcharias; assembly: GCF_017639515.1. Lineage (NCBI taxonomy): Eukaryota > Metazoa > Chordata > Chondrichthyes > Lamniformes > Lamnidae > Carcharodon > Carcharodon carcharias. The sequence continues at coordinate 211,233 of NW_024470783.1, read as the reverse complement.
CTCTCTCACACACCCCCCCGTACTCTCTCTCTCTCTCACACACCCCCCCGTACTCTCCCTCTCACACACACCCCCCCGTACTGTCTCTCTCTCACACAGCCCCCCGTACTCTCTCTCTCTCTCACACACACGCCCCCGTACTCTCTCTCTCTCTCACACACCCCCCGTACTCTCTCTCTCTCACACACCCCCCGTACTCTCTCTCTCTCTCTCACACACCCTCCGTACTCTCTCTCTCTCACACTCACACCCCCGTACTCTCTCTCTCTCTCTCACACACCCCCCCGTACTCTCTCTCTCTCACACACCCCCCCGTACTCTCTCTCTCTCTCACACACACCCCCCCGTACTCTCTCTCTCTCACACACACACCCCCGTACTCTCTCTCTCTCTCTCACACACACCCCCCTGTACTCTCTCTCTCTCACACACACCCCCTGTACTCTCTCTCTCTCTCACACACACCCCCCCCGTACTCTCTCTCTCTCTCACACACACCCCGTACTCTCTCTCTCTCTCACACACCCCCGTACTCTCTCTCTCTCACACACCCCCCCGTACTCTCTCTCTCTCTCACACACACCCCCCCTGTACTCTCTCTCTCACACACCCCCCGTACTCTCTCTCTCTCACACACACCCCCCCTGTACTCACTCTCTCACACACACCCCCCCTGTACTCTCTCTCTCACACACACCCCCCCGTACTCTCTCTCTCTCACACACGCCCCCGTACTCTCTCTCTCACACACACCCCCCCGTACTCTCTCTCTCTCACACACAGCCCCCCGTACTCTCTCTCTCTCACACACGCCCCCGTACTCTCTCTCTCACACACACCCCCCCGTACTCTCTCTCTCTCACACACACCCCCCCGTCCACTATTTCTCTCACACACACACCCCCCCGTACTCACCCTCTCTCTCACACACCCCTGTACTCTCTCTCTCTCACACCCCCCGTACTCTCTCTCTCACACACCCCCCCCGTACTCTCTCTTTCTCAAACACGCCCCCGTACTCTCTCTCTCTCTCACACACACCCCCGTACTCTCTCTCTCCCACACCCCACCGTACTCTCTCTCTCTCTCACACACACACCCCCGTACTCTCTCTCTCTCTCACACACACCCCCGTACTCTCTCTCTCCCACACCCCACCGTACTCTCTCTCTCTCTCACACACACACCCCCCATACTCTCTCTCTCACAACCCCCTGTACTCTCTCTGTCTCTCACACATCCCGTACTCTCTCTCTCTCTCACACACCCCCCGTAATCTCTCTCTCTCTCACACACCCCCCGTACTCTCTCTCTCTCACACCCCCCGTACTCTCTCTCTCTCACACACCCCACCGTACTCTCTCTCTCACACCCCCCGTACTCTCTCTCTCTCTCACACATACCCCCCGTACTCTCTCTCTCTCCCACAACCCCCGTACTCTCTCTCTCTCTCACACACACCTCCGTACTCTCTCTCTCTCTCACACACACCTCCATACTCTCTCTCACACACACACACCTCCATACTCTCTCTCTCACACACACCCAGTACTCTCTCTCTCTCTCACACACCCCCCGTTCTCTCTCTCTCACAACCCCCTGTACTCTCTCTGTCTCTCACACATCCCGTACTCTCTCTCTCTCTCACACACCCCCCGTAATCTCTCTCTCTCTCACACACCCTCCGTACTCTCTCTCTCAAACACACACCCCCGTACTCTCTCTCTCCCACAACCCCGTACTCTCTCTCTCTCTCACACACCCAGTACTCTCTCTCTCTCTCACACACCCCCTGTTCTCTCTCTCTCACAACCCCCTGTACTCTCTCTGTCTCTCACACACACCCCCCGTTCTCTCTCTCTCACAACCCCCTGTACTCTCTCTGTCTCTCACACATCCCGTACTCTCTCTCTCTCTCACACACCCCCCGTAATCTCTCTCTCTCTCACACACCCCCCGTACTCTCTCTCTCTCTCACACACACCCCCCCATACTCTCTCTCTCACACACACACCCCCCTGCACTCTCTCTCTCTCTCACACACACCCCCGTATTCTCTCTCTCTCTCTCACACCCCCCCGTACTCTCTTTTTCTCTCACACACCCCGTACGCCCCCTCTCTCTCACACACACTCTCCCGTACTCTCTCTCTCAAACACCCCCCCGTACTGTCTCTCTCTCTCACACAACCCCCCGTAATCTCTCTCTCTCACACACCCCCCCGTACTCACTCTCTCTCACACACACGCCCCCGTACTCTCTCCCTCTTTCACACACCCCCCATACTCTCTCTCTCTCTCACAAACCCCCCGTACTCTCTCTCTCTCACATACCCCACGAACTCTCTCTCTCTCTCACACACCCCCCATACTCTCTCTCTCACACACCCCCGTACTCTCTCACTCTCACACACCCCCCGTACTCTCTCTCTCACACACAACCCGTACTCACTCTCTCTCACACACCCCCCGTACTCTCTCTCTCACACACCCCCCGTACTCTCTCTCTCTCTCTCACACACCCCCCGTACTCACTCTCTCTCACACACACCCCGTACTCTCTCTCTCACACACCCCCCGTTCTCTCTCTCTCTCTCACACACCCCCCCGTACTCTCTCTCTCTCTCACACACCCCCCCGTACTCTCCCTCTCACACACACCCCCCCGTACTGTCTCTCTCTCACACAGCCCCCCGTACTCTCTCTCTCTCTCACACACACGCCCCCGTACTCTCTCTCTCTCTCACACACCCCCCGTACTCTCTCTCTCTCACACACCCCCCGTACTCTCTCTCTCTCTCTCACACACCCTCCGTACTCTCTCTCTCTCACACTCACACCCCCGTACTCTCTCTCTCTCTCTCACACACCCCCCCGTACTCTCTCTCTCTCACACACCCCTCCGTACTCTCTCTCTCTCACACACACACCTCCATACTCTCTCTCTCTCACACACACACCTCCGTACTCTCTCTCTCTCTCTCACACACACCCCCCTGTACTCTCTCTCTCTCACACACACCCCCTGTACTCTCTCTCTCTCTCACACACACCCCCCCCGTACTCTCTCTCTCTCTCACACACACCCCGTACTCTCTCTCTCTCTCACACACCCCCCCGTACTCTCTCTCTCTCACACACCCCCCCGTACTCTCTCTCTCTCTCACACACACCCCCCCTGTACTCTCTCTCTCACACACCCCCCGTACTCTCTCTCTTCTCACACACACCCCCCCTGTACTCACTCTCTCACACACACCCCCCCTGTACTCTCTCTCTCACACACACCCCCCCGTACTCTCTCTCTCTCACACACGCCCCCGTACTCTCTCTCTCACACACACCCCCCCGTACTCTCTCTCTCTCACACACAGCCCCCCGTACTCTCTCTCTCTCACACACGCCCCCGTACTCTCTCTCTCACACACACCCCCCCGTACTCTCTCTCTCTCACACACACCCCCCCGTCCACTATTTCTCTCACACACACACCCCCCCGTACTCACCCTCTCTCTCACACACCCCTGTACTCTCTCTCTCTCACACCCCCCGTACTCTCTCTCTCACACACCCCCCCCGTACTCTCTCTTTCTCAAACACGCCCCCGTACTCTCTCTCTCTCTCACACACACCCCCGTACTCTCTCTCTCCCACACCCCACCGTACTCTCTCTCTCTCTCACACACACACCCCCGTACTCTCTCTCTCTCTCACACACACCCCCGTACTCTCTCTCTCCCACACCCCACCGTACTCTCTCTCTCTCTCACACACACACCCCCGTACTCTCTCTCTCACAACCCCCTGTACTCTCTCTGTCTCTCACACATCCCGTACTCTCTCTCTCTCTCACACACCCCCCGTAATCTCTCTCTCTCTCACACACCCCCCATACTCTCTCTCTCTCTCACACACACCCCCCGTACTCTCTCTCTCTCCCACAACCCCCGTACTCTCTCTCTCTCTCACACACCCCCCGTAATCTCTCTCTCTCTCACACACCCCCCGTACTCTCTCTCTCTCACACCCCCCGTACTCTCTCTCTCTCACACACCCCACCGTACTCTCTCTCTCACACCCCCCGTACTCTCTCTCTCTCTCACACATACCCCCCGTACTCTCTCTCTCTCCCACAACCCCCGTACTCTCTCTCTCTCTCACACACACCCCCGTACTCTCTCTCTCTCTCACACACACCCCCGTACTCTCTCTCACACACACACGCCCCCGTACTCTCTCTCTCACACACACCCAGTACTCTCTCTCTCTCTCACACACCCCCCGTTCTCTCTCTCTCACAACCCCCTGTACTCTCTCTGTCTCTCACACATCCCGTACTCTCTCTCTCTCTCACACACCCCCCGTAATCTCTCTCTCTCTCACACACCCTCCGTACTCTCTCTCTCAAACACACACCCCCGTATTCTCTCTCTCTCCCACAACCCCGTACTCTCTCTCTCTCTCACACACCCAGTACTCTCTCTCTCTCTCACACACCCCCTGTTCTCTCTCTCTCACAACCCCCTGTACTCTCTCTGTCTCTCACACACACCCCCCGTTCTCTCTCTCTCACAACCCCCTGTACTCTCTCTGTCTCTCACACATCCCGTACTCTCTCTCTCTCTCACACACCCCCCGTAATCTCTCTCTCTCTCACACACCCCCCGTACTCTCTCTCTCAAACACACACACCCCCATAATCTCTCTCTCTCACACCCCCGTACTCTCTCTCTCTCTCACACACACCCCCCCATACTCTCTCTCTCTCACACACCCCCCCGTACTCTCACTCTCTCACACACCCCCCGTACTCTCTCTCTCACACACACCCCCGTACTCTCTCTCTCACACACACCCCCGTACTCTCTCTCTCACACACCCCCCTGTACTCTCTCTCTCACACACCCCCCTGTACTCTCTCTCTCTCACACACCCCCGTACTCTCTCTCTCACACACACCCCCGTACTCTCTCTCTCTCTCACACACCCCCCCCGTACTCTGTCTCTCTCACACACCCCTGTACTCTCTCTCACTCTCACACACCCCCGTACTCTCTCTCTCTCACACACACCCCCGTACTCTCTCTCTCTCTCACACACCCCCCGTACTCTCTCTCTCTCACACACACCCCCGTACTCTCTCTCTCTCTCACACACCCCCGTACTCTCTCTCTCTCTCACACAACCCCCGGTAATCTCACTCTCTCTCTCACACACACCCCCGTACCCTCTCTCTCTCACACACCCCCCGTACTCTCTCTCTCTCAAACAGCCCCCCGTACTCTCTCTCTCACACACACACCCCAGTACTCTCTCTCTCTCTCTCACACAAGCCCCCGTACTCTCTCTCTCACACACACACCCCCCGTACTCTCTCTCTCTCTCACACACCCCCCGTACCCTCTCTCTCACACATACCTCCCCGTACTCTCTCTCTCTCTCACACACCCCCGTACTCTCTCTCTCTCACACACCCCCCCGTACTCTCTCTCTCACACACACCCCTCCGTACTCTCTCTCTCACTCACACCTCCCCTTACTCTCTCTCTCTCACACACCCCCGTACTCTCTCTCTCTCTCACACACCCCCCCCGTACTCTCTCTCACCCTCTCACACATCCCCCCATACAAACTCTCCCTCTCACACCCCCCTGTACACTCTCTCTCTCACACACACCCCCCGTACTCTCTCTCTCTCTCTCACACACACATCCCCCCGTACTCTCTCTCTCTCTCTCTCACACACCCCCGTACTCTCTCTCTCTCTCACACACGCCCCCGTACTCTCTCTCTCTCTCTCACACACACACCCCGTACTCTCTCTATCTCTCACACAACCCCCCGCACTCTCTCTCTCACACCCCCCCGTACTCTCTCTCTCTCTCACACAACCCCCCGTACTCTCTCTCTCACACCCCCCCCGTACTCTCTCTCTCTCTCACACAACCCACCGTACTCTCTCTCTCACACCCCCCCGTACTCTCTCTCTCACACCCCCCCGTACTCTCTCTCTCACACACACACCGTACTCTTTCTCTCTCACACAACCCCCGGTAATCTCTCTCTCTCTCTCACACATGCCCCCGTACCCTCTCTCTCTCACACACCCCCCGTACACTCTCTCTCTCAAACACGCCCCCGTACTCTCTCTCTCTCTCACACACACCGCTTCGCTCTCTCTCTCTCTCTCACACACCCCCGTACTCTCTCTCTCTCACACACACCCCCGTACTCTCTCTCTCTCACACACCCCCCCGTACTCTCTCTCTCACACACCCCCCGTACTATCTCTCTCTCTCTCACACAACCCCCTGTACTCTTGCTCTCTCTCTCTCACACACCCCACCGTACTCTTTCTTTCTCACACACACCCCTGTACTCTCTCTCTCTATCTCACACCCCCCGTACTCTCTCTCTCTCACACACAACACCCCCGTTCTCTCTCTCTCTATCTCACACACACCCCCCCGTACTCTCTCTCTCTCACACACCCCCCCGTACTATCTCTCTCTCACACACACACCCCGTACTGTCTCTATCTCACACCCCCCCGTACTCTCTCTCTCTCTCACACACAACACCCCCCCGTACTCTCTCTCTCTCTAACACACCCCCCCGTACTCTCTCTCTCTCTCACACACCCCCGTAATCTCTCTCTCTCTCACACACCCCCCCGTACTCTCTCTCTCTCACACACCCCCCTGTACTCTCTCTCTCACACACCCCCCTGTACTCTCTCTCTCTCACACACCCCCGTACTCTCTCTCTCACTCACACACCCCCGTACTCTCTCTCTCACACACCCCCGTACTCTCTCTCTCTCTCACACACGCCCCCGTACTCTCTCTCTCTCTCTCACACCCCCGTACTCTCTCTCTCTCTCACACACTCTCCCGTACTCTCTCTCTCTCTCACACACCCCCCGTACTCTCTCTCTCTCACACACGCCCCCGTACTCTCTCTCTCTCACACACCCCCCGTACTCTCTCTCTCTCTCACACACCCCCCGTACTCTCTCTCTCTCACACACACACCCGTACACTCTCTCTCTCACACACACACCCGTACACTCTCTCTCTCACACACGCCCCCGTACTCTCTCTCTCTCTCACACACGCCCCCGTACTCTCTCTCTCTCTCTCACACACACACCCCGTACTCTCTCTCTCTCTCTCACACAACCCCCTGTACTCTTGCTCTCTCTCTCTCACACACCCCACCGTACTCTTTCTTTCTCACACACACCCCTGTACTCTCTCTCTCTATCTCACACCCCCCGTACTCCCTCTCTCTCACACCCCCCGTACTATCTCTCTCTCTCACACACAACACCCCCCCGTACTCTCTCTCTCTCTAGCACACCCCCCCGTACTCTCTCTCTCTCTCACACACCCCCGTAATCTCTCTCTCTCTCACACACCCCCCCGTACTCTCTCTCTCTCACACACCCCCCCGTACTCTCTCTCTCTCACACACCCCCTGTACCCTCTCTCTCTCACACACGCCCCCGTACTCTCTCTCTCTCACACAACCCCCGTACTCTCTCTCTCTCACACAACCCCCGTACTCTCTCTCTCTCTCTCACCCAAGCCCCAGTACTCTCTCTCTCACACACACACCCCCCGTACTCTCTCTCTCTCTCACACCCCCCCCGTACTCTCTCTCTCTCACACACCCCCCGTACTCTCTCTCTCTCACACACACACCCGTACACTCTCTCTCTCACACACACACCCGTACACTCTCTCTCTCACACACGCCCCCGTACTCTCTCTCTCTCTCACACACGCCCCCGTACTCTCTCTCTCTCTCTCACACACACACCCCGTACTCTCTCTCTCTCTCTCACACAACCCCCTGTACTCTTGCTCTCTCTCTCTCACACACCCCACCGTACTCTTTCTTTCTCACACACACCCCTGTACTCTCTCTCTCTATCTCACACCCCCCGTACTCCCTCTCTCTCACACCCCCCGTACTATCTCTCTCTCTCACACACAACACCCCCCCGTACTCTCTCTCTCTCTAGCACACCCCCCCGTACTCTCTCTCTCTCTCACACACCCCCGTAATCTCTCTCTCTCTCACACACCCCCCCGTACTCTCTCTCTCTCACACACCCCCCCGTACTCTCTCTCTCTCACACACCCCCTGTACCCTCTCTCTCTCACACACCCCCCCGTACTCTCTCTCTCTCACACAACCCCCGTACTCTCTCTCTCTCTCTCACCCAAGCCCCAGTACTCTCTCTCTCACACACACACCCCCCGTACTCTCTCTCTCTCTCACACCCCCCCCCGTACTCTCTCTCTCTCACACACACCCCCCCGTACTCTCTCTCTCACACACACCTCCCCGTACTCTCTCTCTCTCTCTCACACACCTCCATACTCTCTCTCTCTCACACACACCTCCATACTCTCTCTCTCACACACACACAACTCCGTACTCTCTCTCTCACACACACACCCCCCGTACTCTCTCTCTCTCTCACACACCCCCCGTACCCTCTCTCTCACACATACCTCCCCGTACTCTCTCTCTCTCTCTCACACACCCCCGTACTCTCTCTCTCTCACACACCCCCCCGTACTCTCTCTCTCACACACACCACCCCGTCCTCTCTCTCTCACTCACACCTCCCCTTACTCTCTCTCTCTCTCACACACACCGCTTCGCTCTCTCTCTCTCTCTCACACACCCCCGTACTCTCTCTCTCTCACACACACCCCCGTACTCTCTCTCTCTCACACACCCCCCCGTACTCTCTCTCTCACACACCCCCCGTACTATCTCTCTCTCACACAACCCCCTGTACTCTTGCTCTCTCTCTCTCACACACCCCACCGTACTCTTTCTTTCTCACACACACCCCTGTACTCTCTCTCTCTATCTCACACCCCCCGTACTCTCTCTCTCTCACACACAACACCCCCGTTCTCTCTCTCTCTATCTCACACACACCCCCCCGTACTCTCTCTCTCTCACACACCCCCCCGTACTATCTCTCTCTCACACACACACCCCGTACTGTCTCTATCTCACACCCCCCGTACTCTCTCTCTCTCTCACACACAACACCCCCCCGTACTCTCTCTCTCTCTAACACACCCCCCCGTACTCTCTCTCTCTCTCACACACCCCCGTAATCTCTCTCTCTCTCACACACCCCCCCGTACTCTCTCTCTCTCACACACCCCCCTGTACTCTCTCTCTCACACACCCCCCTGTACTCTCTCTCTCTCACACACCCCCGTACTCTCTCTCTCACTCACACACCCCCGTACTCTCTCTCTCACACACCCCCGTACTCTCTCTCTCTCTCACACACGCCCCCGTACTCTCTCTCTCTCTCTCACACCCCCGTACTCTCTCTCTCTCTCACACACTCTCCCGTACTCTCTCTCTCTCTCACACACCCCCCGTACTCTCTCTCTCTCACACACGCCCCCGTACTCTCTCTCTCTCACACACCCCCCGTACTCTCTCTCTCTCTCACACACCCCCCGTACTCTCTCTCTCTCACACACACACCCGTACACTCTCTCTCTCACACACACACCCGTACTCTCTCTCTCTCACACACGCCCCCGTACTCTCTCTCTCTCTCACACACTCCCCCGTACTCTCTCTCTCTCTCTCACACACACACCCCGTACTCTCTCTCTCTCTCTCACACAACCCCCTGTACTCTTGCTCTCTCTCTCACACACCCCACCGTACTCTTTCTTTCTCACACACACCCCTGTACTCTCTCTCTCTATCTCACACCCCCCGTACTCCCTCTCTCTCACACCCCCCGTACTATCTCTCTCTCTCACACACAACACCCCCCCGTACTCTCTCTCTCTCTAGCACACCCCCCCGTACTCTCTCTCTCTCTCACACACCCCCGTAATCTCTCTCTCTCTCACACACCCCCCCGTACTCTCTCTCTCTCACACACCCCCCCGTACTCTCTCTCTCTCACACACCCCCTGTACCCTCTCTCTCTCACACACCCCCCCGTACTCTCTCTCTCTCACACAACCCCCGTACTCTCTCTCTCTCTCTCACCCAAGCCCCAGTACTCTCTCTCTCACACACACACCCCCCGTACTCTCTCTCTCTCTCACACCCCCCCCGTACTCTCTCTCTCTCACACACACACCTCCATACTCTCTCTCTCACACACACCTCCATACTCTCTCTCACACACACACACCTCCATACTCTCTCTCTCACACAAACCTCCGTACTCTCTCTCTCTCTCACACACCCCCCGTTCTCTCTCTCTCACAACCCCCTGTACTCTCTCTGTCTCTCACACATCCCGTACTCTCTCTCTCTCTCACACACCCCCCGTAATCTCTCTCTCTCTCACACACCCTCCGTACTCTCTCTCTCAAACACACACCTCCATACTCTCTCTCTCCCACAACCCCGTACTCTCTCTCTCTCTCACACACCCAGTACTCTCTCTCTCTCTCACACACCCCCTGTTCTCTCTCTCTCACAACCCCCTGTACTCTCTCTGTCTCTCACACACACCCCCCGTTCTCTCTCTCTCACAACCCCCTGTACTCTCTCTGTCTCTCACACATCCCGTACTCTCTCTCTCTCTCACACACCCCCCGTAATCTCTCTCTCTCTCACACACCCCCCGTACTCTCTCTCTCAAACACACACACCCCCATAATCTCTCTCTCTCACACCCCCGTACTCTCTCTCTCTCTCACACACACCCCCCCATACTCTCTCTCTCTCACACACCCCCCCGTACTCTCACTCTCTCACACACCCCCCGTACTCTCTCTCTCACACACACCCCCGTACTCTCTCTCTCACACACACCTCCGTACTCTCTCTCTCACACACCCCCCTGTACTCTCTCTCTCACACACCCACCTGTAGTCTCTCTCTCTCACACACCTCCGTACTCTCTCTCTCACACACACCCCCGTACTCTCTCTCTCTCTCACACACCCCCCCCGTACTCTGTCTCTCTCACACACCCCTGTACTCTCTCTCACTCTCACACACCCCCGTACTCTCTCTCTCTCACACACACCCCCGTACTCTCTCTCTCTCTCACACACCCCCCGTACTCTCTCTCTCTCACACACACCCCCGTACTCTCTCTCTCTCTCACACACCCCCGTACTCTCTCTCTCTCTCACACAACCCCCGGTAATCTCACTCTCTCTCTCACACACACCCCCGTACCCTCTCTCTCTCACACACCCCCCGTACTCTCTCTCTCTCAAACAGCCCCCCGTACTCTCTCTCTCACACACACACCCCAGTACTCTCTCTCTCTCTCTCTCACACAAGCCCCCGTACTCTCTCTCTCACACACACACCCCCCGTACTCTCTCTCTCTCTCACACACCCCCCGTACCCTCTCTCTCACACATACCTCCCCGTACTCTCTCTCTCTCTCACACACCCCCGTACTCTCTCTCTCTCACACACCCCCCCGTACTCTCTCTCTCACACACACCACCCCGTACTCTCTCTCTCACTCACACCTCCCCTTACTCTCTCTCTCTCACACACCCCCGTACTCTCTCTCTCTCTCACACACCCCCCCCGTACTCTCTCTCACCCTCTCACACATCCCCCCATACAAACTCTCCCTCTCACACCCCCCTGTACACTCTCTCTCTCACACACACCCCCCCTACTCTCTCTCTCTCTCTCACACACACATCCCCCCGTACTCTCTCTCTCTCTCTCTCACACACCCCCGTACTCTCTCTCTCTCTCACACACGCCCCCGTACTCTCTCTCTCTCTCTCACACACACACCCCGTACTCTCTCTCTCTCTCACACAACCCCCCGCACTCTCTCTCTCACACCCCCCCGTACTCTCTCTCTCTCTCACACAACCCCCCCGTACTCTCTCTCTCACACCCCCCCGTACTCTCTCTCTCTCTCACACAACCCACCGTACTCTCTCTCTCACACCCCCCCGTACTCTCTCTCTCACACCCCCCCGTACTCTCTCTCTCACACACACACCGTACTCTTTCTCTCTCACACAACCCCCGGTAATCTCTCTCTCTCTCTCACACATGCCCCCGTACCCTCTCTCTCTCACACACCCCCCGTACACTCTCTCTCTCAAACACGCCCCCGTACTCTCTCTCTCTCTCACACACACCGCTTCGCTCTCTCTCTCTCTCACACACCCCCGTACTCTCTCTCTCTCACACACACCCCCGTACTCTCTCTCTCTCACACACCCCCCCCGTACTCTCTCTCTCACACACCCCCCGTACTATCTCTCTCTCTCTCACACAACCCCCTGTACTCTTGCTCTCTCTCTCTCACACACCCCACCGTACTCTTTCTTTCTCACACACACCCCTGTACTCTCTCTCTCTATCTCACACCCCCCGTACTCTCTCTCTCTCACACACAACACCCCCGTTCTCTCTCTCTCTATCTCACACACACCCCCCCGTACTCTCTCTCTCTCACACACCCCCCCGTACTATCTCTCTCTCACACACACACCCCGTACTGTCTCTATCTCACACCCCCCCGTACTCTCTCTCTCTCTCACACACAACACCCCCCCGTACTCTCTCTCTCTCTAACACACCCCCCCGTACTCTCTCTCTCTCTCACACACCCCCGTAATCTCTCTCTCTCTCACACACCCCCCCGTACTCTCTCTCTCTCACACACCCCCCTGTACTCTCTCTCTCACACACCCCCCTGTACTCTCTCTCTCTCACACACCCCCGTACTCTCTCTCTCACTCACACACCCCCGTACTCTCTCTCTCACACACCCCCGTACTCTCTCTCTCTCTCACACACGCCCCCGTACTCTCTCTCTCTCTCTCACCCCCCCGTACTCTCTCTCTCTCTCACACACTCTCCCGTACTCTCTCTCTCTCTCACACACCCCCCGTACTCTCTCTCTCTCACACACCCCCCGTACTCTCTCTCTCTCTCACACACCCCCCGTACTCTCTCTCTCTCACACACACACCCGTACACTCTCTCTCTCACACACACACCCGTACACTCTCTCTCTCACACACGCCCCCGTACTCTCTCTCTCTCTCACACACGCCCCCGTACTCTCTCTCTCTCTCTCACACACACACCCCGTACTCTCTCTCTCTCTCTCACACAACCCCCTGTACTCTTGCTCTCTCTCTCTCACACACCCCACCGTACTCTTTCTTTCTCACACACACCCCTGTACTCTCTCTCTCTCACACACACCCCCCCGTACTCTCTCTCTCACTCACTCCCCGTACTCTCTCTCTCTCTCACACACAACACCCCCCCGTACTCTCTCTCTCTCTAGCACACCCCCCCGTACTCTCTCTCTCTCTCACACACCCCCGTAATCTCTCTCTCTCTCACACACCCCCCCGTACTCTCTCTCTCTCACACACCCCCCCGTACTCTCTCTCTCTCACACACCCCCTGTACCCTCTCTCTCTCACACACCCCCCCGTACTCTCTCTCTCTCACACAACCCCCGTACTCTCTCTCTCTCTCTCACCCAAGCCCCAGTACTCTCTCTCTCACACACACACCCCCCGTACTCTCTCACTCTCTCACACCCCCCCCGTACTCTCTCTCTCTCACACACACCCCCCCGTACTCTCTCTCTCACACACACCTCCCCGTACTCTCTCTCTCTCTCTCACACCCCCCCGTACTCTCTCTCACACACACACACCTCCATACTCTCTCTCTCACACACACACACCTCCGTACTCTCTCTCTCACACACACACACCTCCATACACTCTCTCTCACACACACACCCCCCGTACCCTCTCTCTCACACATACCTCCCCGTACTCTCTCTCTCTCTCTCACACACCCCCGTACTCTCTCTCTCTCACACACCCCCCCGTACTCTCTCTCTCACACACACCACCCCGTACTCTCTCTCTCACTCACACCTCCCCTTACTCTCTCTCTCTCTCACACACACCGCTTCGCTCTCTCTCTCTCTCTCACACACCCCCGTACTCTCTCTCTCTCACACACACCCCCGTACTCTCTCTCTCTCACACACCCCCCCGTACTCTCTCTCTCACACACCCCCCGTACTATCTCTCTCTCACACAACCCCCTGTACTCTTGCTCTCTCTCTCTCACACACCCCACCGTACTCTTTCTTTCTCACACACACCCCTGTACTCTCTCTCTCTATCTCACACCCCCCGTACTCTCTCTCTCTCACACACAACACCCCCGTTCTCTCTCTCTCTATCTCACACACACCCCCCCGTACTCTCTCTCTCTCACACACCCCCCCGTACTATCTCTCTCTCACACACACACCCCGTACTGTCTCTATCTCACACCCCCCCGTACTCTCTCTCTCTCTCACACACAACACCCCCCCGTACTCTCTCTCTCTCTAACACACCCCCCCGTACTCTCTCTCTCTCTCACACACCCCCGTAATCTCTCTCTCTCTCACACACCCCCCCGTACTCTCTCTCTCTCACACACCCCCCTGTACTCTCTCTCTCACACACCCCCCTGTACTCTCTCTCTCTCACACACCCCCGTACTCTCTCTCTCACTCACACACCCCCGTACTCTCTCTCTCACACACCCCCGTACTCTCTCTCTCTCTCACACACGCCCCCGTACTCTCTCTCTCTCTCTCACACCCCCGTACTCTCTCTCTCTCTCACACACTCTCCCGTACTCTCTCTCTCTCTCACACACCCCCCGTACTCTCTCTCTCTCACACACGCCCCCGTACTCTCTCTCTCTCACACACCCCCCGTACTCTCTCTCTCTCTCACACACCCCCCGTACTCTCTCTCTCTCACACACACACCCGTACACTCTCTCTCTCACACACACACCCGTACACTCTCTCTCTCACACACGCCCCGTACTCTCTCTCTCTCTCACACACGCCCCCGTACTCTCTCTCTCTCTCTCACACACACACCCCGTACTCTCTCTCTCTCTCTCACACAACCCCCTGTACTCTTGCTCTCTCTCTCTCACACACCCCACCGTACTCTTTCTTTCTCACACACACCCCTGTACTCTCTCTCTCTATCTCACACCCCCCGTACTCCCTCTCTCTCACACCCCCCGTACTATCTCTCTCTCTCACACACAACACCCCCCCGTACTCTCTCTCTCTCTAGCACACCCCCCCGTACTCTCTCTCTCTCTCACACACCCCCGTAATCTCTCTCTCTCTCACACACCCCCCCGTACTCTCTCTCTCTCACACACCCACCCGTACTCTCTCTCTCTCACACACCCCCTGTACCCTCTCTCTCTCACACACCCCCCCGTACTCTCTCTCTCTCACACAACCCCCGTACTCTCTCTCTCTCTCTCACCCAAGCCCCAGTACTCTCTCTCTCACACACACACCCCCCGTACTCTCTCTCTCTCTCACACCCCCCCCCGTACTCTCTCTCTCTCACACACACCCCCCCGTACTCTCTCTCTCACACACACCTCCCCGTACTCTCTCTCTCTCTCTCACATCCCCCCGTACTCTCTCTCTCTCACACACACAACTCCGTACTCTCTCTCTCACACACACACCTCCATACTCTCTCTCTCACACACACACCTCCGTACTCTCTCTCAAACACACACCTCCGTACTCTCTCTCTCACACAACCCCCCATACTCTCTCTCTCAACACACCTCCCCGTACTCTCTCTCTCTCTCACAACCCCCGTACTCTCTCTCTCTCTCTCACACCCCCCTTACTCTCTCTCTCACACACCCCCCCGTACTGTCTCTCTCTCACACAACCCCCCGTACTCTCTCTCTCACACACACCCGCCCGTACTCTCTCTCTCACACACACCTCCCCGCACTCTCTCTCTCTCTCTCACACCCCCCAGTACTCTCTCTCTTCTCTCACCCACACCCCCGTACTCTCTCTCTCTCTCACACCCCCCGTACTCTCTCTCTCACACACCCCCCCGTACTGTCTCTCTCTCACACAACCCCCCGTACACTCTCTCTCTCTCACACAACCCCCCGTACTCTCTTTCCCTCTCACACAACCCCCCGTACTCTCTCTCTCTCTCCCACACACCCCCGTACTCTCTCTCTCTCTCACACACCCCCCCGTACTCTCTCTCTCTCACACACACCCCCCCGTACTCTCTCTCTCTCACACACACACTCCCCCGTACTCTCTCTCTCTCTCTCTCACACACCCCCCCGTACTCTCTCTCTCTCTCACACACACCCGCGTACTCTCTCTCTCTCTCACACACCCCCCCGTACTCTCTCTCTCTCTCACACACACCCCTGTACTCTCTCTCTCTCACACACCCCCGTACAGTCTCTCTCTCACACGCCCCACCGTACTCTCTCTCTCTCACACACCCCCCCGTACTCCCTATCTCACACACCCCCCCCGTACTGTCTCTCTCTCACACAACCGCCCGTACTCTCTCTCTCTCTCTCACACCCTCCCGTACTCTCTCTCTCTCACACCCCCCCGTAATCTCTCTATCTCTCACACACCCCCCGTACTCTCTCTCTCTGTCTCACACACCCCCCCGTACTCTCTCTCTCACACAACCCCCCGTACTCTCTCTCTCACACCCCCCCGTGCTCTCTCTCTCTGTCTCACACACCCCCCTGTACACTCTCTCTCTCTCACACAACCCCCCGTACTCTCTCTCTCTCTCACACCCCCCCGTACTCTCTCTCTCTCTCACACAACCCCCCGTACTCTCTCTCCCACACACCCCACCGTTTTCTCTCTCTCTCACACACCACCCCGTACTCTCTCTCTCAAACACCCCCCTGTACACTCTCTCTCACACACCCCCCCGTACTCTCTCTCTCACACACACCACCCCGTACTCTCTCTCTCACACACACCCCCCGTACTCTCTCTCTCAAACACACCCCCCCGTACTCTCTCTCTCACACAACCCCCCATACTCTCTCTCTCAAACACACCTCCCCGTACTCTCTCTCTCTCTCACAACCCCCGTACTCTCTCTCTCTCTCTCACACCCCCCTTACTCTCTCTCTCACACACCCCCCCGTACTGTCTCTCTCTCACACAACCCCCCGTACTCTCTCTCTCACACACACCCGCCCGTACTCTCTCTCTCACACACACCTCCCCGCACTCTCTCTCTCTCTCTCACACCCCCCAGTACTCTCTCTCTTCTCTCACCCACACCCCCGTACTCTCTCTCTCTCTCACACCCCCCGTACTCTCTCTCTCACACACCCCCCCGTACTGTCTCTCTCTCACACAACCCCCCGTACACTCTCTCTCTCTCACACAACCCCCCGTACTCTCTTTCCCTCTCACACAACCCCCCGTACTCTCTCTCTCTCTCCCACACACCCCCGTACTCTCTCTCTCTCTCACACACCCCCCCGTACTCTCTCTCTCTCACACACACCCCCCCGTACTCTCTCTCTCTCACACACACACTCCCCCGTACTCTCTCTCTCTCTCTCTCACACACCCCCCCGTACTCTCTCTCTCTCTCACACACACCCGCGTACTCTCTCTCTCTCTCACACACCCCCGTACTCTCTCTCTCTCTCACACACCCCCCCGTACTCTCTCTCTCTCTCACACACCCCCGTACAGTCTCTATCTCACACAACCCCCCCGTACTCTCTCTCTCTCACACACACCCCCGGAATCTCTCTCTCACACACCCCCCCGTACTGTCTCTCTCTCACACAACCCCCCGTACTCTCTCTCTCTCTCTCACACCCTCCCGTACTCTCTCTCTCTCACACCCCCCCGTAATCTCTCTATCTCTCACACACCCCCCGTACTCTCTCTCTCTGTCTCACACACCCCCCCGTACTCTCTCTCTCACACAACCCCCCGTACTCTCTCTCTCTCTCACACCCCCCCGTGCTCTCTCTCTCTGTCTCACACACCCCCCTGTACACTATCTCTCTCTCACACAACCCCCCGTACTCTCTCTCTCTCTCACACCCCCCCGTACTCTCTCTCTCTCTCACAGAACCCCCCGTACTCTCTCTCCCACACACCCCACCGTTTTCTCTCTCTCTCACACACCACCCCGTACTCTCTCTCTCAAACACCCCCCTGTACACTCTCTCTCTCACACACCCCCGTACTCTCTCTCTCTCACACACACCCCGTACTCTCTCTCTCTCACACACACCCCCGTACTCTCTCTCTCTCACACACACCCGTCCTCTCTCTCTCTCACACCCCCCGTACTCTCTCTCTCTCTCACACACACCCCCGTACTCTCTCTCTCTCACACACACCCGTCCTCTCTCTCTCTCACACCCCCCGTACTCTCTCTCTCTCTCACACACCCCCCCGTACTCTCTCTCTCTCACACACACCCCCGTACTCTCTCTCTCTCACACACACACTCCCCCGTACTCTCTCTCTCTCTCACACACACCCCGTCCTCTCTCTCTCTCACACCCCCCATACTCTCTCTCTCTCACACACCCCCCCGTACTCTCTCTCTCTCACACACACACTCCCCCGTACTCTCTCTCTCTCTCACACACACCCGTACACTCTCTCTCTCTCACACACACCCCGTACTCTCTCTCTCTCACACACGCCCCCGTACTCTCTCTCTCTCATACACCCCCCCGTACTCTCTCTCTCTCTCACACACACACTCCCCCGTTCTCTCTCTCTCTCTCGCACACACCCGTACTCTCTCTCTCTCTCACACACACACCCGTACCCTCTCTCTCTCACACACGCCCCCGTACTCTCTCTCTCTCTCACACACACACCCCGTACTCTCTCTCTCTCTCACACAACCCCCCGCACTCTCTCTCTCACACCCCCCGTACTCTCTCTCTCTCTCACACAACCCCCCGTACTCTCTCTCTCACACCCCCCCGTACTCTCTCTCTCTCTCACACAACCCACCGTACTCTCTCTCTCACACCCCCCCGTACTCTCTCTCTCACACCCCCCCGTACTCTCTCTCTCACACACACACCGTACTCTTTCTCTCTCACACAACCCCCGGTAATCTCTCTCTCTCTCACACATGCCCCCGTACCCTCTCTCTCTCACACACCCCCCGTACACTCTCTCTCTCAAACACGCCCCCGTACTCTCTCTCTCTCTCACACACACCCCTTCGCTCTCTCTCTCTCTCTCACACACCCCCGTACTCTCTCTCTCTCACACACACCCCCGTACTCTCTCTCTCTCACACACCCCCCCGTACTCTCTCTCTCACACACCCCCCATACTATCTCTCTCTCTCTCACACAACCCCCTGTACTCTTGCTCTCTCTCTCTCACACACCCCACCGTACTCTTTCTTTCTCACACACACCCCTGTACTCTCTCTCTCTATCTCACACCCCCCGTACTCCCTCTCTCTCACACACAACACCCCCGTTCTCTCTCTCTCTATCTCACACACACCCCCCCGTTCTCTCTCTCTCTCACACACCCCGTACTCTCTCTCTCTCTCGCACACACACCCCCCGTACTCTCTCTCTCTCTCTCACACACACCCCCCGTACTCTCTCTATCTCACACCCCCCATACTATCTCTCTCTCTCACACACAACACCCCCCGTACTCTCTCTCTCTCTAGCACACCCCCCGTACTCTCTCTCTGTCTCACACACCCCCGTAATCTCTCTCTCTCTCACACACCCCCCCGTACTCTCTCTCTCTCACACACCCCCCCCGTACTCTCTCTCTCTCACACACCCCCTGTATCCTCTCTCTCTCACACACCCCCCCCGTACTCTCTCTCTCTCACACAACCCCCGTACTCTCTCTCTCTCTCTCACCCAAGCCCCAGTACTCTCTCTCTCACACACACACCCCCCGTACTCTCTCTCTCTCTCACACGCCCCCCGTACTCTCTCTCTCTCACACACACCCCCCCGTACTCTCTCTCTCACACACACCTCCCCGTACTCTCTCTCTCTCTCTCACACCCCCCCCGTACTCTCTCTCTCTCACACACACCTCCATACTCTCTCTCACACACACACACCTCCGTACTCTCTCTCTCACACACACACCTCCGTACTCTCTCTCACACACACACACCTCCGTACTCTCTCTCTCACACACACCTCCATACTCTCTCTCACACACACACCTCCATACTCTCTCTCTCTCTCACAACCCCCGTACTCTCTCTCTCTCTCTCACACCCCCCTTACTCTCTCTCTCACACACCGCCCCGTACTGCCTCTCTCTCACACAACCCCCCGTACTCTCTCTCTCACACACACCCGCCCGTACTCTCTCTCTCACACACACCTCCCCGCACTCTCTCTCTCTCTCTCACACCCCCCCGTACTCTCTCTCTTCTCTCACCCACACCCCCGTACTCTCTCTCTCTCTCACACACCACCCCGTACTGTCTCTCTCTCACACAACCCCCCGTACACTCTCTCTCTCACACAACCCCCCGTACTCTCTTTCCCTCTCACACAACCCCCCGTACTCTCTCTCTCTCTCCCACACACCCCCGTACTCTCTCTCTCTCTCACACACCCCCCCCGTACTCTCTCTCTCTCACACACACCCCCCCGTACTCTCTCTCTCTCACACACACACCCCCCGTACTCTCTCTCTCTCACACACACACCCGCGTACTCTCTCTCTCTCTCACACACCCCCGTACTCTCTCTCTCTCTCACACACCCCCCCGTACTCTCTCTCTCTCTCACACACCCCCGTACAGTCTCTCTCTCACTCGCCCCACCGTACTCTCTCTCTCTCACACACCCACCCGTACTCCCTATCTCACACACCCCCCCCGTACTGTCTCTCTCTCACACAACCGCCCGTACTCTCTCTCTCTCTCTCACACCCTCCCGTACTCTCTCTCTCTCACACCCCCCCCGTAATCTCTCTATCTCTCACACACCCCCCGTACTCTCTCTCTCTGTCTCACACACCCCCCCGTACTCTCTCTCTCACACAACCCCCTGTACTCTCTCTCTCTCTCACAACCCCCCGTGCTCTCTCTCTCTGTCTCACACACCCCCTGTACACTCTCTCTCTCTCACACAACCCCCCGTACTCTCTCTCTCTCTCACACCCCCCCGTACTCTCTCTCTCTCTCACACAACCCCCCGTACTCTCTCTCCCACACACCCCACCGTTTTCTCTCTCTCTCACACACCACCCCGTACTCTCTCTCTCAAACACCCCCCCTGTACACTCTCTCTCTCACACACCCCCGTACACTCTCTCTCTCTCACACCCCCCCGTACTCTCTCTCTCTCACACACACCCCCCGTACTCTCTCTCTCTCACACACACCCGTCCTCTCTCTCTCTCACACCCCCCGTACTCTCTCTCTCTCTCACACACCCCCCCGTACTCTCTCTCTCTCACACACACCCCCGTACTCTCTCTCTCTCACACACACACTCCCCCGTACTCTCTCTCTCTCTCACACACACCCCGTCCTCTCTCTCTCTCACACCCCCCATACTCTCTCTCTCTCTCACACACCCCCCCGTACTCTCTCTCTCTCACACACCCCCCCCGTACTCTCTCTCTCTCACACACACACTCCCCCGTACTCTCTCTCTCTCTCACACACGCACCCCCCGTACTCTCTCTCTCTCACACACACACTCCTCCGTACTCTCTCTCTCTCTCACACACACACACCTCCGTACTCTCTCTCACACACACACACCTCCGTACTCTCTCTCACACACACACATCCATACTCTCTCTCTCTCACACACACCTCCATACTCTCTCTCTCTCACACACACACAACTCCATACTCTCTCTCTCTCTCACACACGCCCCCGTACTCTCTCTCTCTCTCACACACCCCCCCGTACTCTCTCTCTCTCACACACACCCCCCCGTACTCTCTCTCTCTCACACACACACTCCCCCGTACTCTCTCTCTCTCTCTCTCACACACCCCCCCGTAATCTCTCTCTCTCTCACACACACCCGCGTACTCTCTCTCTCTCTCACACACCCCCGTACTCTCTCTCTCTCACACACCCCCCCGTACTCTCTCTCTCTCTCACACAACCCACCGTACTCTCTCTCTCACACCCCCCCGTACTCTCTCTCTCACAGCCCCCCGTACTCTCTCTCTCACACACACACCGTACTCTTTCTCTCTCACACAACCCCCGGTAATCTCTCTCTCTCTCTCACACATGCCCCCGTACCCTCTCTCTCTCACACACCCCCCGTACACTCTCTCTCTCAAACACGCCCCCGTACTCTCTCTCTCTCTCACACACACCCCTTCGCTCTCTCTCTCTCTCTCACACACCTCCGTACTCTCTCTCTCACAGACACACCTCCGTACTCTCTCTCACACACACACACCTCCATACTCTCTCTCTCACACACACCCCATACTATCTCTCTCTCTCTCACACAACCCCCTGTACTCTTGCTCTCTCTCTCTCACACACCCCACCGTACTCTTTCTTTCTCACACACACCCCTGTACTCTCTCTCTCTATCTCACACCCCCCGTACTCCCTCTCTCTCACACACAACACCCCCGTTCTCTCTCTCTCTATCTCACACACACCCCCCCGTACTCTCTCTCTCTCACACACCCCCCCGTACTCTCTCTCTCTCACACACACCCCCCCGTACTCTCTCTCTCTCTCTCACACACACCCCCCGTACTCTCTCTATCTCAAACCCCCCATACTATCTCTCTCTCTCACACACAACACCCCCCGTACTCTCTCTCTCTAGCACACCCCCCCGTACTCTCTCTCTCTCTCACACACCCCCGTAATCTCTCTCTCTCTCACACACCCCCCCGTACTCTCTCTCTCTCACACACCCCCCCGTACTCTCTCTCTCTCACACACCCCCTGTACCCTCTCTCTCTCACACACCCCCCCGTACTCTCTCTCTCTCACACAACCCCGTACTCTCTCTCTCTCTCTCACCCAAGCCCCAGTACTCTCTCTCTCACACACACACACCTCCGTACTCTCTCTCTCTCTCACACACCCCTCCATACTCTCTCTCTCTCACACACACACCTCCATACTCTCTCTCACACACACACCTCCATACTCTCTCTCTCACACACACACACCTCCATAATCTCTCTCACACACACACACCTCCATACTCTCTCTCTCACACAAACCTCCGTACTCTCTCTCTCACACCCACACCTCCGTACTCTCTCTCTCAAACACACCCCCCCGTACTCTCTCTCTCACACAACCCCCCATACTCTCTCTCTCAAACACACCTCCCCGTACTCTCTCTCTCTCTCACAACCCCCGTACTCTCTCTCTCTCTCTCACACCCCCCGTACTCTCTCTCTCACACACCACCCCGTACTGTCTCTCTCTCACACAACCCCCCGTACACTCTCTCTCTCACACAACCCCCCGTACTCTCTTTCCCTCTCACACAACCCCCCGTACTCTCTCTCTCTCTCCCACACATCCCCGTACTCTCTCTCTCTCACACACCCCCCCCGTACTCTCTCTCTCTCACACACACCCCCCCGTACTCTCTCTCTCTCACACACACACCCCCCGTACTCTCTCTCTCTCACACACACACCCGCGTACTCTCTCTCTCTCTCACACACCCCCGTACTCTCTCTCTCTCTCACACACCCCCCCGTACTCTCTCTCTCTCTCACACACCCCCGTACAGTCTCTCTCTCACTCGCCCCACCGTACTCTCTCTCTCTCAGACACCCCCCCGTACTCCCTATCTCACACACCCCCCCCGTACTGTCTCTCTCTCACACAACCGCCCGTACTCTCTCTCTCTCTCACACCCTCCCGTACTCTCTCTCTCTCACACCCCCCCGTAATCTCTCTATCTCTCACACACCCCCCGTACTCTCTCTCTCTGTCTCACACACCCCCCCGTACTCTCTCTCTCACACAACCCCCTGTACTCTCTCTCTCTCTCACACCCCCCCCGTGCTCTCTCTCTCTGTCTCACACACCCCCCTGTACACTCTCTCTCTCTCACACAACCCCCCGTACTCTCTCTCTCTCTCACACCCCCCCGTACTCTCTCTCTCTCTCACACAACCCCCCGTACTCTCTCTCCCACACACCCCACCGTTTTCTCTCTCTCTCACACACCACCCCGTACTCTCTCTCTCAAACACCCCCCTGTACACTCTCTCTCTCACACACCCCCGTACACTCTCTCTCTCTCACACCCCCCCGTACTCTCTCTCTCTCACACACACCCCCGTACTGTCTCTCTCTCACACACACCCGTCCTCTCTCTCTCTCACACCCCCCGTACTCTCTCTCTCTCTCTCACACACCCCCCCGTACTCTCTCTCTCTCACACACACCCCCGTACTCTCTCTCTCTCACACACACACTCCCCCGTACTCTCTCTCTCTCTCACACACACCCCGTCCTCTCTCTCTCTCACACCCCCCATACTCTCTCTCTCTCTCACACACCCCCCCGTACTCTCTCTCTCTCACACACCCCCCCGTACTCTCTCTCTCTCACACACACACTCCCCCGTACTCTCTCTCTCTCTCACACACGCACCCCCCGTACTCTCTCTCTCTCACACACACACTCCCCCGTACTCTCTCTCTCTCTCACACACACACACCTCCGTACTCTCTCTCACACACACACACCTCCGTACTCTCTCTCACACACACACACCTCCGTACTCTCTCTCACACACACACACCTCCGTACTCTCTCTCACACACACACACCACCGTACTCTCTCTCTCACACACACACACCTCCATACTCTCTCTCTCTCTCACACACCCCCCCGTACTCTCTCTCTCTCACACACACCCCCCCGTACTCTCTCTCTCTCACACACACACTCCCCCGTACTCTCTCTCTCTCTCTCTCACACACCCCCCCGTACTCTCTCTCTCTCTCACACACACCCGCGTACTCTCTCTCTCTCTCACACACCCCCGTACTCTCTCTCTCTCTCACACACCCCCCCGTACTCTCTCTCTCTCTCACACACCCCCGTACAGTCTCTCTCTCACACGCCCCACCATACTCTCTCTCTCTCACACACCCCCCCGTACTCCCTATCTCACACACCCCCCCCGTACTGTCTCTCTCTCACACAACCGCCCGTACTCTCTCTCTCTCTCTCACACCCTCCCGTACTCTCTCTCTCTCACACCCCCCCGTAATCTCTCTATCTCTCACACACCCCCCGTACTCTCTCTCTCTGTCTCACACACCCCCCCGTACTCTCTCTCTCACACAACCCCCCGTACTCTCTCTCTCTCACACCCCCCCGTGCTCTCTCTCTCTCTCTCACACACCCCCCGTACACTCTCTCTCTCTCACACAACCCCCCATACTCTCTCTCTCTCTCACACACCCCCCGTACACTCTCTCTCTCTCACACAACCCCCCATACTCTCTCTCCCACACACCCCACCGTTTTCTCTCTCTCTCACACACCACCCCGTACTCTCTCTCTCAAACACCCCCCTGTACACTCTCTCTCTCACACACCCCCGTACACTCTCTCTCTCTCACACCCCCCGTACTCTCTCTCTCTCACACACACCCCCGTACTCTCTCTCTCTCACACACACCCGTCCTCTCTCTCTCTCACACCCCCCGTACTCTCTCTCTCTCTCACACACCCCCCCCGTACTCTCTCTCTCTCACACACACCCCCGTACTCTCTCTCTCTCACACACACACTCCCCCGTACTCTCTCTCTCTCTCACACACACCCCGTCCTCTCTCTCTCTCACACCCCCCCATACTCTCTCTCTCTCTCACACACCCCCCCGTACTCTCTCTCTCTCATACACCCCCCCGTACTCTCTCTCTCTCACACACACACTCCCCCGTACTCTCTCTCTCTCTCACACACACCCGTACACTCTCTCTCTCACACACACACCCGTACACTCTCTCTCTCACACACGCCCCCGTACTCTCTCTCTCTCTCACACACACCCCGTACTCTCTCTCTCTCACACACGCCCCCGTACTCTCTCTCTCTCTCTCACACACACACCCCGTACTCTCTCTCTCTCTCACACAACCCCCCGCACTCTCTCTCTCACACCCCCCCCGTACTCTCTCTCTCTCTCACACAACCCCCCGTACTCTCTCTCTCACACCCCCCCGTACTCTCTCTCTCACACCCCCCCCGTACTCTCTCTCTCACACACACACCGTACTCTTTCTCTCTCACACAACCCCCGGTAATCTCTCTCTCTCTCTCACACATGCCCCCGTACCCTCTCTCTCTCACACACCCCCCGTACACTCTCTCTCTCAAACACGCCCCCGTACTCTCTCTCTCTCTCACACACACCCCTTCGCTCTCTCTCTCTCTCTCACACACCCCGTACTCTCTCTCTCTCACACACACCCCCGTACTCTCTCTCTCTCACACACCCCCCCGTACTCTCTCTCTCACACACCCCCCATACTATCTCTCTCTCTCTCACACAACCCCCTGTACTCTTGCTCTCTCTCTCTCACACACCCCACCGTACTCTTTCTTTCTCACACACACCCCTGTACTCTCTCTCTCTATCTCACACCCCCCGTACTCCCTCTCTCTCACACACAACACCCCCGTTCTCTCTCTCTCTATCTCACACACACCCCCGTACTCTCTCTATCTCACACCCCCCGTACTATCTCTCTCTCTCACACACAACACCCCCCGTACTCTCTCTCTCTCTAGCACACCCCCCCGTACTCTCTCTCTCTCTCACACACCCCCGTAATCTCTCTCTCTCTCACACACCCCCCCGTACTCTCTCTCTCTCACACACCCCCCCGTACTCTCTCTCTCTCACACACCCCCTGTACCCTCTCTCTCTCACACACCCCCCCGTACTCTCTCTCTCTCACACAACCCCCGTACTCTCTCTCTCTCTCTCACCCAAGCCCCAGTACTCTCTCTCTCACACACACACACCTCCGTACTCTCTCTCTCACTCAAACCCCCGTACTCTCTCTCTCTCACACACACCCCCCCGTACTCTCTCTCTCACACACACCTCCCCGTACTCTCTCTCTCTCTCTCACACCCCCCCGTACTCTCTCTCTCTCACACACCCCCCCGTACTCTCTCTCTCACACACACCACCCCGTACTCTCTCTCTCACACACACCCCCCGTACTCTCTCTCTCAAACACACCCCCCCGTACTCTCTCTCTCACACAACCCCCCATACTCTCTCTCTCAAACACACCTCCCCGTACTCTCTCTCTCTCACAACCCCCATACTCTCTCTCTCTCTCTCACACCCCCCTTACTCTCTCTCTCACACACCCCCCCGTACTGTCTCTCTCTCACACAACCCCCCGTACTCTCTCTCTCACACACACCCGCCCGTACTCTCTCTCTCACACACACCTCCCCGCACTCTCTCTCTCTCTCTCACACCCCCCCGTACTCTCTCTCTTCTCTCACCCACACCCCCGTACTCTCTCTCTCTCTCACACCCCCCGTACTCTCTCTCTCACACACCACCCCGTACTGTCTCTCTCTCACACAACCCCCCGTACACTCTCTCTCTCACACAACCCCCCGTACTCTCTTTCCCTCTCACACAACCCCCCGTACTCTCTCTCTCTCTCTCCCACACACCCCCGTACTCTCTCTCTCTCTCACACACCCCCCCGTACTCTCTCTCTCTCACACACACCCCCCTGTACTCTCTCTCTCTCACACACACACCCCCCCGTACTCTCTCTCTCTCACACACACACCTCCATACTCTCTCTCACACACACACAGCTCCATACTCTCTCTCTCTCTCACACACCCCCCCGTACTCTCTCTCTCTCTCACACACCCCCGTACAGTCTCTCTCTCACACGCCCCACTGTACTCTCTCTCTCTCACACACCCCCCCGTACTCCCTATCTCACACACCCCCCCCGTACTGTCTCTCTCTCACACAACCGCCCGTACTCTCTCTCTCTCTCTCACACCCTCCCGTACTCTCTCTCTCTCACACCCCCCCCGTAATCTCTCTATCTCTCACACACCCCCCGTACTCTCTCTCTCTGTCTCACACACCCCCCCCGTACTCTCTCTCTCACACAACCCCCCGTACTCTCTCTCTCTCTCACACCCCCCCGTGCTCTCTCTCTCTGTCTCACACACCCCCCTGTACACTCTCTCTCTCTCACACAACCCCCCGTACTCTCTCTCTCTCTCACACCCCCCCGTACTCTCTCTCTCTCTCACACAACCCCCCATACTCTCTCTCCCACACACCCCACCGTGTTCTCTCTCTCTCACACACCACCCCCCGTACTCTCTCTCTCAAACACCCCACTGTACACTCTCTCTCTCACACCACCCCCGTACACTCTCTCTCTCTCACCCCCCCCCGTACTCTCTCTCTCTCACACACACCCCCGTACTCTCTCTCTCTCACACACACCCGTCCTCTCTCTCTCTCACACCCCCCGTACTCTCTCTCTCTCTCACACACCCCCCCGTACTCTCTCTCTCTCACACACACCCCCGTACTCTCTCTCTCTCACACACACCCCCCCCGTACTCTCTCTCTCTCTCACACACACCCCGTACTCTCTCTCTCTCACACCCCCCGTACTCTCTCTCTCTCTCACACACCCCCCCGTACTCTCTCTCTCTCACACACCCCCCCGTACTCTCTCTCTCTCACACACACACACTCCCCCGTACTCTCTCTCTCTCTCACACACGCACCCCCCGTACTCTCTCTCTCTCACACACACACTCCCCCGTACTCTCTCTCTCTCTCACACACACACCCCCTCGTACTCTCTCTCACACACACACACCTCCGTACTCTCTCTCTCTCACACACACCCCCGTACTCTCTCTCTCTCTCACACACACACTCCCCGTACTCTCTCTCTCTCACTAACACACCCCACGTACTCTCTCTCTCTCTCTCACACACCCCCCGTACTCTCTCTCTCTCTCACAAACACCCCCGTACTCTCTCTCCTCTCTCACACACCCCCCCGTACTCTCTCTCTCTCACACACCTAACCGTACCCTCTCTTTCTCTCACAGACCCCCCGTACTCTCTCTCTCTCACACACCCCCGTACTCTCTCTCTCTCACACACACCCCCGTACTCTCTCTCACTCTCACACACCCCCCGTACTCTCTCTCTCTCTCACACACACCCCCGTACTCTCTCTCTCACACACCTCCCCGTACTCTCTCTCTCTCTCACACACACCCCCGTACTCTCTCTCTCTCTCACAGCCCCCCGTACTCTCTCTCTCTCACACACACCCCCCCGTACTCTCTCTCTCTCACACACACCCCCGTACTCTCTCTCTCTCACACACACACTCCCCCGTACTCTCTCTCTCTCTCACACACACCCGTCCTCTCTCTCTCTCACACCCCCCCATACTCTCTCTCTCTCTCACACAACCCCCCGTACTCTCTCTCTCTCACACACCCCCCCGTACTCTCTCTCTCTCACACACACACTCCCCCCGTACTCTCTCTCTCTCTCACACACACACCTCCGTACTCTCTCTCACACACACACACCTCCGTACTCTCTCTCACACACACACCCCCTCGTACTCTCTCTCACACACACAATCCCCCGTACTCTCTCTCTCTCACACACACCCCCGTACTCTCTCTCTCTCTCACACACACACTCCCCGTACTCTCTCTCTCTCACTCACACACCCCACGTACTCTCTCTCTCTCTCTCACACACCCCCCGTACTCTCTCTCGCTCTCACAAACACCCCCGTACTCTCTCTCTCTCTCACACACCCCCCCGTACTCTCTCTCTCTCACACACCTAACCGTACCCTCTCTTTCTCTCACAGACCCCCCCGTACTCTCTCTCTCTCACACACCCCCGTACTCTCTCTCTCTCACACACACCCCCGTACTCTCTCTCACTCTCTCACACCCCCCGTACTCTCTCTCTCTCTCACACACACCCCGTACTACTCTCTCCTCACACACCTCCCCGTACTCTCTCTCTCTCTCACACACACCCCCGTACTCTCTCTCTCTCTCACAGCCCCCCGTACTCTCTCTCTCTCACACACACCCCCGTACTCTCTCTCTCTCTCACACACCCCCGTACTCTCTCTCTGTCTCACAAACCCCCCGTACTCTCTCTCTCTCTCACACACCCCCCGAACTCTCTCTCTCTCA